>NC_056745.1:732145334-732180334 GCF_019279795.1 Protopterus annectens
CTAGGATGGTGGTTTTAGAAGGGGTAAATATCATTAATTTGATCTTGGTTGCATTGAGTGCCAGGTGGTTGTCTAGCATCCATTGTTCAGTAAAAGAGAAGGCATACTGAGTTAATTTCGCTAATGAGGAGGCAGAAGTGGCAGAGCAGATTATTGTGGAGTCGTCAGCGTATTGGATGAGTTTAGTATTAGGGATGGCAAGATAGAAGTCATTTATGAAAATGTTGAATAGGAGGGGGTCCTAAAATAGAACCTTGGGGTACGCCTGTGGGAGTAATTAGGAATGATGAAATGGCTTTTTTTCCACTTGACAGCTTGTTGCCTGTTTGATAGGTAACTGGTGAACCAGTTGATAGCAGAGAGGGATAGGTTTAGTTTGGAGAGTTTAGTAAGGAGAAGGTTATGATAGATGGTATCAAAGGCCTTAGAAAGGTCTAAGAGCAGGGTGGACACAATGTGACTGGAGGCATGGGCCTTGTTAACAGTTTCTAGGAAGGAGAGGAGCATAGTGGTAGTGCTATGGCCGGGTCGGAAACCTTGTTTGGTAGGAGTAAGAAGGTTATTTGTTAAGAGATATGGGAGAAGTTGCAGATGGATGCATTTTTCAAGAAGTTTAGAAATAGGGGATACGATAGAGATAGGTCGGAAGTTAGGAATGTTATTGTCATTGCCCCCTTTATGAAGTGGGATAATAAAGGCTTCTTTCCAGAGTTGGGGAACATAGCATTCAGAAATTGATCGGTTTATTAGTATGCAGATATGGAGGGCAATGGCTTCTGCTGCTATTTTTAGGAAGTAGGAAGGTATGTCATCAGGGGCATTAGACCAAGGTTTGAGTTTTAGTAGTAGTTTTTTTATAGTAGAGATAGGAATGGGGTTCATGCAAAATGGAGGAGGTTGGGAGTTGGAGTTGTCAGAGGTGAAAGGGATGTGTGGGCGTTGATATGGGGAAGATGAGTTGTTAGTGAAGGATGTTGTTAGTTTGGCTATGGAGTCTATAAAGAAAGAATTAAATTTAGAAGCTAGTTCCAAGTGGGAGGCATTTGGGTCCGGGCACAGGGATTCTCTTTTTTATCTGGGCTGAGGAGAGAGGAGATTCCATCCCAGAAGTTTTTGGGCTAGAGTTATGGTTGGTTTGGAGTGTGGAAAAATAGGTTTTGCAGTCTGAGGTAATACGTTTTTTAATTTGCTTCATAGTGCTTTGCACTCATTCAGGGTAGACGTGGTTTTGGTTTTATGGTAAAGTTTCCAAGATTTATCATTGAGCTGCGTGCAGAGTAAGGTTTTCTTGGTTAGCCATGGGATGGGATTGATTTTTGTGCATTTTGTTCTCCAGGGTGCAAAGGAGTAAAGCAAATTTAAGAAAGTTGTATTGAAGTAGTTAACCACATTGTCTAGGGGTAATGTTTTTAGCGGGTTCCAGTTTCTGGTTTTTAGTGCTTTTGTGAATTTGTCAGGGTTAAAGTTTTTTAGGTACCGAGTAGAGATATAGGTATGGGTTAACTGTGGGGGGGGTATGATGGGCGAAAGTGGGAAGGTGGTCAAATAGTGGGTCAGGAAGGGTACCACTATTACTTACGTAGTGGGGATGTGAAACTAGGATCCAGTCTAGGATGCTTCCAGAGAGGAAGTCTTTGGATGGTCTGGTTGTTGAGGAAATAAGTTGAGTGAAGTTGTAAAGATTTATATTTAGACAGTTGGTGATTGAACTGTATCCCAGCTGATGTTGACATCACCCAGGATTATGGTTTTGTTAGTAATGTTGGTAGAAAACCGGGAGAGACTATCTTCAAGGATTGAGACATTGTCTCCTGGGGGATATAAAGGGTGACAATACAGATACATTTGTACTTATTTACCTGAAGGAGGACCAGGAGTAAATCAGCATTACCGAATTTGGGAATAGGTTTGGAGTGGGGGTAACTAGGAGGGATGAGGTGTAGAGAAGAGCAACACCTCCCCCTTTTTTGTGTGTTCTGTCTTTTCTAATAATGCAGTAGTTGGGTGGTATTAGTTCTGAGTCTTTTATATGGGATTTTAGACAAGTTTCAGAGATAGACAGAATATCTGGTTTATTATGGATAAGCCAGGCATGGAGGTTGGGGATTTTGTTACAAATGCTCTGGGCATTTAAAGATGTGAAGTTGAGGGACTTACTGAGTGAGTGGGGAGGGTGAGATGGGAACTTTCGGTTGTGTATGGGGAATGGGCCGGGGTTTGGGTGTATGTCTCTACAAAGGAGGATAGAGATAAGTTGCTATATGTGGGAGAGGAGGTAATTAAGTTGCTTAGTATTAAGTTTGTGGGAGTAAACTTTATTGAGATAGAGCTGGTATAGAATGGTGTGGTGTTTTCATGGTTAGACATACGTTCATAAGGGAAGAGCAAAGTGTCATTCAAGGAGAAGAGACTATGTGAAATGTTGGTTAGTGAGTATGTGGGCTGTATAAGGGCTGAGGAAGTAGAGTGGAATCAGAGAGATTGATTAGCATAGAGCGGTCTAGTGAGATAGCTGATGGCGGATAAGATTATAAAAGTTAATATAAGACATAGAAATGTGCTAGGTTTGTTAGGCATGGTTTTTATTTTGGATGTTTAGTTGAAGGTAGGCTTAGAATAGAAAGGTATAGGGGTGGGCTGATGTGTGAGAGTTTGGAGTACATTGTGAGAAGGTGGGGAATTTAAGTGTATGGGATGGACGTAAGAAGTGGAGTGATTATGGGTGGGGTTGGATAAGCTGATTGGGTATGGGAGAAAGTGGGTGTGGTATATCAAGTGTAAGAGTAGAGATGATGGGGCGGGTGGAATTTGGGGGCAGGGAACGAGAGCGGAGTGAGCCCATAGGGCAAACAGAGCGGGTACAGCCAAAAGAAGCAGAAGGCAGGTCAGCGTAGAAACAATCAGTAGTGTAGATAGCAAGTTTAGAAGTAAGTATGCACAAAGGGAGAAGTGTATTTTTCAAGGCTTAATAGTGGGAGAAGCAGATAGGTTCGTAGGGGAGTAGGGTAGAAAGTAGAGTTATGAAAATGGAAACCAGGAAGTTAAAAAGTATTTACACTAAAGGTAATGGTTGAAAGGTAGACACAGGCTGCCATCTAGTGGAGAAACCGCGTAATTATATCAGTGGGCCACGGTGGGAGATCCCGAGGTCGGGAAGCACGGAAAGAGGGGTGCTTAGGAGCTAATTACAGGCTGCAGAAGTGCAAGTATATGGGTACATAGTGTGGGAGGGTTGGCTGCTGTCACTCCTGGTAGAGAGCGTGTTCTAACCACCTAGTAAGGGTATGGCAATAGTTAATATGATAACAGTTTAAGCATCATATGCACATACTTTCTTGAATTCCTTTACTTTTCAGAAATATTAAGCTCAGGGAGTAGTTTATTTCGAGTCCTTTACTGGAAAAAAGGTGCAGGTGATGCTTTCGAAGTCCAGCAGAGTAGAGTCAAAAGTCAGTGTAGGGCAGTGGACTGTGAGGTTTCTTGAATACCTTTACTTTTCAGAAATATTATACTCCGGGAGTAGTTTATTTTGGGTCCTTTACTGGAAAAAAAGCTGCAGGTGATGCTTTTGAAGTCCAGCAGGGTAGAGTCAAAAGTCAGTGTAGGGTAGTGGACTGGGAGTTAGGTGGTATGAACGCTAGAGTAGGGACGCACAGCAGCCGAGGGTAAAAGCAGGGATTTAAAGATCTCTTCTCTTAAGTTTCACATTCCCTCCTTTTGTCATTCTGCACTCCCTTATCACTATAAAATTAGTTATATAGTTTCTTTTGCCCATGTTGATCATCTTTTCCTTTTTGGGGCCTTCGCTTTTCTGACAATTTTTTTTATTTTGCATGTGTTGTTGTCTGTTTTCCTATTTTATTGTTTTTTTTTTCCCTAAAAAAATATTGTGGAAACAAGAAACGCATACCTCTCAAGTGTCCAGATTTTTGCCTCATGTTATTGGTCTGTTCTTTATAAAATTGTTGGTTTTCTGGCAAATTAGAGGACTGATGACACTAAATAATGACATACATTTGCATTTTAGACTCATACCCCAGGATTCAGCAAGCTCTGCATGGTGTGCAGGAATAGTGCAAGAGCTGCTGCATGCAATATGGCTGAGGAGCAATCCAGGATGAGCTCCTGGGACATGCATGAGCGCTCCAACACTATTCCTGCACGGACACAGCTCCTGTATGCTAATTACCCCATTTGCAGGTGAAAACCATGGAAATGAGGTGAATTAGCGATCAAGGAAGCATGCAGACGTCTGTGCAGGAGTAGTGTAACCTGCAGAAATGTATTCGGTTACTATCCGAATACATTTCTCCAAATTACAAAACGGAGGCATGACATCTCCAAAGAAAACATGTATTAAATGTAGTAGGCATACCAATGGCCAAATATATGGCCATTGCCATGGCAAATAGTTGCAAAATTATAAAAAATAACCTTTTGTTTTTTGGCTGATTTCGGCCGTTTAAGCGTAAGTGCGCCAATGGGATTGGCCTAAAAAAAAAAAAGCTAGAAATAAGCTTTTAAACCAAAATCGGCATTCTGCCATAATAGTCAATGGCATGCAGAAGACAACAATACCATTGAATAGTGGTTGCTAAGTGGGAAGGCTGAGTGTCAGTCTTGTAACCATGCATTAACAGTCAGTTTTATGCAAATGAGGGGATTGATACTGAATCACAGATTTTCCCTCAGTGTTAGCTAGCACCCAACCGTGTAAGTGCAGTAACACCATGGTGCAAGCCTAAGAGGTAACTGACTTCATAAGGAGGTGTGTCATGCATGCTGTAAGCTTATTGGAGCTCTATGGCCCATGTTTGCCCTTAGCTAAGCACAGCTAAGGAAGGGGGTGTGTCTGAAGCTGCCTAGCAGTGTTTACATTGACTAAACGGGTGTGCACCGGGATTTAAAAAAAAAAAAAAAACAGAAATAGCAGCTCTCTTCACATCTGAGCACTGGGTATGTGCGGCGTGCCTCAGGGCTTCAACAGGAAGGGAATGGGAAGGGAAATCAGCAGTAGGAAGGCAATCAAGCAGAGCTAGCATAGCTGGCAGGTGAAATGTATCAGAATCAGCCAATTACACATGCAGGAGTCCAGCCCAGCCCAGCACACTACTATAAACTATGCACACACCTTTCACTCTGTTTTTTCCCACAAGCTCTACACCACAGATGTACACAGATGGGGAAATTTTACCACACAAAACTAACAAAATGTTAGGGGCTGCTGTCACTCTCACACACCAATATGTGGAAGAGGCTGAGGGTGGTGAGGATGAGAATGCTGATGACCAACCCACAGTGAGGAGAAGGAGAAGTGTGTACAGACTCAGGGTAACCTACCAGGGGCTACAGGAGCTGGATATAGTGGAGCTCTATAGCGTGGGCAGGGCCTCCCTACAGCAAATTGTTGAGCTGTGTCAGCCACACCTTACACATAGAACCAACAGAGGGGAATCCATCCCAGTGGATACGAAGGTATGTGTAGGCTTAAGAATACTAGCCACAGGTACCTTCCAAAGGCCAACTGGGGATATTATGGGGATCTCATAGGCATCAGCATCCATGATACTCCACCAGTTCCTGGATGCCATGTCAGCACATGCCAGTGAGCACATATATTTCCTCATCACCCGTGAGGTGTTGACCAGCAATATGTGTCTCTTCAACCGAATAGCAGAATACCCTGAGGTAGTGGGTGCTATAGACTGCATGCACATACACATCAAAGCACCACCTGGTGAGCGGGGTAGGGTCTACATAAACCATAAGGGCTTCCCCTCCATCAACTGCCAGGTTGTGTGCAATGCCCAGGGTATTATAATGAATCTGTGTGCTAGCAGCCCTGGAAGCTATCACAACTCCCACATCTGGCATATGACACAGCTGTATCAGAGATTTGCCAGTGGGGACATCCCCTATGGCCACCTAGTGGGGGATGCTAGTTACACAATGGAGCCGTGGCTGATGACACCCATCAGAAATGCACACACACCTGAACAAGAACTCCATAATGAGGCACATGCACAAATAAGAATCATAATAGAGCGTGTGTTTGGGATGCTCAAGTCACAGTTAACGTGCCTGAACATATCCGGTGGAGCCCTGCAGTACTCTCTACCTGCATGTATCCAAATTTTCATTTTATGTGCCATGCTACACAATATGATCCTGTGGAAACAGCTCCAGCAGGAACAGCATGGGGCAGGGCTTCACAGCCCCCCACCATTGCCAAGGCCAGCACAGGCACAGAGTGACTCAGAGGAGGAACAACCTGAGCCTGCCCATGTAGGCAGAAGGAAGTGTGCCCGGTATGCCCAGGCTTTGGCAAAGAGGCAACACATAGCACATGCACTGACATGGTAGGAACCCAGGTGACTATATAGCAGGTGCACTGATGTCCCACTCACCAGGCTAAACAAGGAGAAAGTTATTATCAGCTGCCTGTTTGGTGCCAGGATCCGCCACATAATGCTCACACTCAGGTCACTCCACAACAAGAACAAATATGATTCTGTCATTGTCCATGTTGGTGTGAATGACTTGAGATGTACCTCCCTGGACTACATGAAAAGAGACACAGAGGAGATCTTGGATCTTGTAGCCCAGGCAAGTATGACCCTAGCCCTGAGTAGCATCCTGCCATTGCCCAGAATGATACCACAGTACAAGGACAAAATGATTGACTTCAACAATTGGCTAAGTTTTTGGTGTCATTCTAAGGGGATCCAGTATCTGTCTGCCTGGGATGGCATAGTTGACAGACCATGATGCTTTGCCAGAGATGGCCTGCACCTGTTGCCCCTGGGATTCTGGATACTGGCTAAGGCTCTTGCCACCCCATATAGTGCCTTTTTTAGGCAAGGTGAAAATGCAAAATTCACCACTGTAACAGGTACAGGCAAGAAAACTCTGAGGGTAATGCTACTCAATGTTAGAAGTCTAAACCACAAAATGCACTCACTTGAGGCACTCCTTAAAATGGAGAACATTGACATCTGTGCAGTGACAGAGACCTGGTTCAAGGCTCCAGAGAGCGTCCCTGCATTACCAGGCTATAATTCATACCACACCTTTTGGCCAGCTAACCTGGACTGAAACACTAAAGGCAGAGGTGTGTCCATATTCATTAAGGATATCTACACCTCCAGGCTAGTTGCTCAACTTAATGCATCCGAAATTATCCAAATGCAACTAATACTGGGCAAGATTGCAATCCAGGTTGTAGCTTGTTACAGATCCCCCACCATGCCCACTCTTCATTTCTTAAGATACTGGAAAATATTAAGGTGCAACCCAATACCTTAATTATGGGTGATTTCAACTACCCCACCATTAACTGGGAAAACTACTCATGTACCAACTCATTCGCTGAATGTTTTCTGGAATTCATTAATTCCAATGCCTTGGATCAGCTTGCCCACACCCCCACCAGGGGCAGCAATATCCTGAACCTGGTTATTACCAATATGGGTAATCGGTGTTCCACGCCAGAGGTCATCTCCTCACGGGTCATATTTGACCACAAGCTAATCACCCAACACATCCATATCCCAACCCCACCCCAGCATTAAGAAAACCACCATCAAAAATTATTCCAAAGCCAACATCATGCTTCTTAAGACAGAAGTGGCAAACTTCACGACACCCATGCAGACGGAAAATAGAGATACAACTGCTGAATCTTGCACAAATGCACTGTATAAGCACATACACGAGTGCATGGATCGTGACATCCCCAAAAGAACCAAAAAAAGGAAGCGAATCTGGTGGTCCCCTGCCATAAAAAAACTCTACAACAGAAAGAAGAAGCTGTTGTAAAAAAGAGTAAAATCCCAAGATTGGATGAACTCCCTGGCCAGCTTCAGCAAAAAGCTGAGATCCCTCATAAAATCCTCTAAAGCCAGTTATGAAAATAAAATCTCCACTGATTCCAAAGACAGCCACAAAGCATTCTACAACTATGTCAAGAATCTCAATGGCAACACTCAGATCTGCTCTGAGCTACAGCACAATGGCACTAAATATACAGAACCAACCAATATTGCCAACATCCTGGCAGATAGGTTGAGTGCTATCTTTACCCCCCACACCCTGCAAAGGGCCCATCTTAATACCAGAAGAATGCAAAACCCCTGTAGTCATGGATGAACAAGTAAAGACCACACTCTCCAAAGCCAAGAACACAGCATCCATGGGACCAGACAACATCCAGGCTGTGTACTACATGAACTACAGAATGAACTGGCACCCTGTCTAAGTACCATGTTCAGTCATAGCCTCACCTCAAGCTATATGCCTACTGAATTGCACACAGTGATGGTTATCCCACTCCACAAAGGGGGTGCCACCATGGACCCCGGAAACTACCACCCCATTAGCCTGATGAGCCTGGTCTGCAAGGCCATAGAACATATCATCTTGGCGCTTATAAACAAAAACATAGGTAACCTCCAAACCCTGGAACCCACTCAGTTTAGGTTTGTAAAAGGTAGATCATGTCTACTAAACCTGATTGCATTCTTTGAAGCAGTCACTAGAGCCATAGACAAGAGCAAGGTAGTGCATACAGCCAAGCTTGATCTCGCCAAGGCTTTTGATACAATCCCCCACTCTGGATTTATAGATAAACGCACTAAATTGGGCATAAATCCCTATGTCACAAGGGTGGCCAACTGTCTCACTGACAGAACCCACACAGTAAAAGTAGCCGACTCCAAGTCCGACTTCAGACCAGTGACGAGTGGAGTACCACAGGGTTCGGTCCTGGGTCCTTTCCTGTTTGGCATCTACCTATCTTGAAGTGCAGGCCAACACAGAAGGTCTTTGGCTAACAAACTTTGCAGATGACTGCAAACTGGGAGCCATAATAGAATCACCTAATGATGTAGACATTCTACAAAAGGGCCTCACAGAGACAGATGCTTGATGTCAAAGTCATGACCTCAAGCTCAATGCCAAGAAGTGTATTGTCATCACCTTTGGGAAAAACTCAGTACCCATGAACTACCACATAGGCAGTAGCTCACTAAACACTGAGAGTGTGATAAGAGACCTTGGGGCACAGGGGGACAGTAGTGGACAGTAGTCTCTCCTTTGATAACCACATCGCCACAGTAGACTGAGTCTGTGGGCTATGTGCCATTTGGGTTGTGTTGGGGTGGTGGAAGTTTCTTGCATTTCTGCTTTGGAGCAGACAGTAGTCTGTCCTTTGATAGTCACATTGCCACAGTAGTCAGGAAGTCCTTCTATGTGGCACACCTCATCATAAAAGGATTCTCATACAGGAATAAAGAGGTCATTGTTCCCCTCTACTTGACACTCATTAGGCTCATTATAGAGTACAATGCCCCTTTTGGAATGTACCTCACAAGACATATGCAGCAGCTGGAAAGGCCACAGAAGTACCTCACAAAGAAGATTACTGACCTCAAACAGATGCCCTACACTGACTGTCTCAAAAAACTCCAGCTTTACTCCATAGCATATCACCTACTCCGAGGTGATCTTTGCCTAACATATAAAGCTATGTCAAACCCAGAGCTGTTGGACATGCTACACCTAAAGAAATCCCAATCCCTCTGAGCTACATGGTCTAGGGACCTAAACCTTGTCACCACAATAAACAGGACATGCTGGAGGAATATATTCCTGTACCAGAGACTTTCAATACTCTGGAACAGGCTACTCATCTATGTCAAGCAAAGTTCTTCATTAGCACTCATCAAGAAAAATCTTGATAAGTGGATAGGAAATAGGAAATACACCCCAGGGATCACTTCTGTGTCTCTGCTCAACAGTGGTACAGGAAAATAACTTTCTTGGGTGGCGTAAGCCAGGGAACCTTGTTGGCTAGGCTTATGTAGGCCCTCGGGCCAATAGCCTAGTACCTACCTGTGAACCTATGAACCTATGAATACAAAACGAAATGGAAGCCAACAGAGTACCTGAAATACTAGTACAGTCATAGCAAATGTTTACAGTTGTCAGGTGTGCCCCCCCAATCCTATGTAGAAATGCAGTAACATGTATGAGTGGGGTTAATAACAGTGGAGCACAGATTCCCTGAGCTGGCCCAATTTACAGGATAGATTGTTGTATGCATACAATATGCAGGTCTCTGTGTGTTAGGTTGTTGTGTGTTGTACATTGTGTGGAAGTGGTCAGAATGTAGACATGGAGGGTTGTGTCCTGTTGGCCTATGGCCACTACTGTTGATGACAGGGCCATGTTCTGACAACTGTAGTGCCAACCACAATGCATCCCAGCAAGATCCAATTCAGTAGTCATCCATACTCATTGTTCAGATGTCAATATCTGTCAACATCTGAAAAATGGACATGCCATGAATGTGGGCCCACCCATACATGCAATACACAGGTGGAAGTACCCTACAGAGATTACATAAAGTGTAACTGTCAACTGCACACACCTTTGGAATTGTACATACAGGTTAGCAGCAGATTAGTTTTCTGTGTAGTATGGAATACTGATGTATTCTGGCCAATCACTGGCAGACCACAAAAGGCACAGGTATGAAGTAATGAGAGAATGCCTATGTCCCCGCACAAGGGAACATAAGAGGAATGTCCTAGGTATATCTGTGAGTCAGCTGCAAGAAGCCTCTATATTACGCATGCACTCAGCTCACCCCACCATCATCCACAGGTTTATCACAGGTCATATCCCTGCTGTTGGGAATGAGTACAGCATGACCACCACTTCTGTATGGGAATACCCACAGAATGCAGCATGCTGAAGAGGGGTCCTATGCAGGTGTGTCCCTACCTGAGCTGTAATCAGCACCCTGCCAGCATCCAGACCAATGGATTAATATTGACAGGAACTATTGCCATTAACACCTCCCCCATTTACTCTGTCACCCCAAGGGAATCCAGTGACTTGCAGCCTGGGGACTGTAGGAGTGACAGAATGCACTGGCCTGATACAGATTGCCTGCATCACTACCAAATCCCATACAGTCCTCTGTCAAAGGCCTGTGCCTCACCTGCACTGCCAATGTATGTTATCTTATGGGGTCCCAAATAACATAACACAGTCCACAGAACACAAATGTAAGGCCATGTCGACAAATCCCAGTAGCATGCCCACCATGTCCTACTGCATGAACTGTGGATCAACCCCTAAATAACGCTGGGATGAGGGGACAACTATAGGGATACTTCCCAGATATCACTCGCATAATGTTAGGAAGAGGATAGAATAAGAGTGGGAGAGTGTAGAAGCATGGACGCCATGGAGTCTGTGAAGTCTGGAACTCTGATGTGTGCCCATACTACCCCTGTCTGCAAACCCAGTAATGGGTGGCTACAAACCCACTCGTAAACCACAATGTGAAGGGGAACTGACCAGATATATGAGCCCTGCCTCTGGGTAACCTGGGTGAATCTGTACAGCTGAGAGGTATGGCTACAACAGGATATGGCCATTCTGTTATGTCGATAGATGTACAAGCAGGGGATCCTCAACCACCACAGTACCAAGGTGCTGGACTATTTACACATATCCATCAGCAAGTGTCTGCAGCTACCCCTCCAGAATGGCATGAGTGTACAAGAATATGTAGGCTGCAGACCACAATACTGGATACAGCTTCATTCATCTTGTATTTCCCTAGAAATAACTGTGAGCAAATAGGTATATATCAAAAACAGAAAATGGTTTTAATGTGGTAAAACGCCACCAGTAAAATAAAATATACCACTATATGTAGCCAATAATCCTACGACCAAGGTAGAAAATCCAACATTTAATGTGTAAAAACACTCTGTAAAAACTGTCACTGAAGGCACAGCAAATAGAAAAACACAAGGTTTAAATGGTCAAGCGCTTTCATCATAAGACTTCATCAGAACAATGAAAAAAGTAGTTCATCACTTATATACATATACTTGTCCCCATTAAGTGTAATCAATCAATTCTTAAAATGTCACTACCCTTTTTACATAATGTCTGTTACAAACATTTTAACATAACATATCCTTTGGGGGTGTTTGTTGATCTAACAGTTAGAAAAGCTTTAGTCCCTATTGAACACATACTAACTGACTCTAGGGACTTTTTGAGTAGGGTTAAGAAAGAACATTACAATAAGGATGTCAGCTTTTCTACCATAGATGTGGTGGATTTCTTTACATCAATACCACACAATAAGGGACTGGAATTTTTCCATGAGGTTTTGGTTGAAAAAAACAACCTGAGCAATACCATTGTCAATTTTATGATGGAACTTATGGAGGTGATCTTAAAAAACAACTTTTTTTTTGTTTTGGTGGGGAGTTTTGCTGACAGGGTAAAGGTGTGGTGATGGGTAGCAGTTGTGCGCCACTTTTTGCTAACCTTGTTATTTACCATTGGGAAACAACATATGTTTTGGACACCCCCTATAAGGATTTGTGGTTATTATACCTTAGGTTTTTGGACAACCTTTTTATACTATGGAAGGGTGGAGAGATACACACACAATTTTTAGATTTTCTTAATGGGATTTGTGAATATTTCAAATTCACTGGTAACAGTAGAAATTTTTATATTAACTATTTGGATGTTAAATTGAGTAAAGATTTTAGTTCTAATTGTTTTCAATCCAGTGTGTATAGAAAACTGACGTTTTCAAATGATTATTTAGAGTTTACAAGCAGTCACCCCCCTTTTTGTGAAAAGAAACATAGTAAAGGGTCATATGGTCCAAGCCATTAGAATGTGTTCTAATTTAGGCTTGGCAAAATCTGAAATACAACATTTGGTTAGTATGTTTGGGGCTAGGGGATACCCATTGGAATTTGTAAAAGGTATTGGTGACCAAGTTATTAGTGAATGGGGTTTAAGGTTTAAACTATTATTTGGTGTTACCGAGGTTAAGGTTGACCAAGTCCATGGGTACGGTAGGGACCATTCATACTCCATGGTGTTAACACACAGGGAAACCTCATTTAGAGTTAAAAATATTATCAAAAACAACTGGGCCATGTTCAAAGGGAACCAGGAACTTTTGACAGTCATAGGTATTGAACCTACTTTCACTTACAGGATTAATAGAAACTTAAAAAGTTTATTAGAAAACCATGGGTTAGTCAAAAATGGAAATACAAAAGGGACAACAAAATGTGGGGCTTGTGATTACTGTAAATACATAGTAGGCACCCCTATGGTCCATTTGGGACCCCACAATATTGAAGTTAAATTTGGGGCAGGTACTTGTTCAACAATTGGTTTGGTGTACCTTGCTATATGTCAACTTTGTGGTTATTTTTATGTAGGGAAGACCGAAAGGAGGTTAAGTAGGACAATTTACGAACATTTATATAGGATTTTGAAGAAAGATGAAAATAATGCAATATATAAACATGTTAAAATAAATCCAGACCAATCCTTTCTTTTTGGTATTTTAGAGGTAGTCAGTAAGGACATAAGGGGAGGGGGGGGGGGCGACTGGACTAACAAACTGTTAAGAGCTGAAATGATAACTCCAAACAGCGAAAAGACAAACTGGAACTAGAAACAAACCACTGACAAGAGACTTCAGATGGCACAAGGAAATTAATAGTCAAATTTAATATGTTAAGCGCTTTTCGTTTGTAGATAAAACAAACTTCATCAGACATATTGAAAATCTTGAAATCAGTCACATATATAGAGACAGTTAACCAATCAATTCATCAAGTACACATAATAAATGAGCTGCATTGAACAGTTAAAAAGAACATTTTAAAGGGATAAGCACCTAAACAAAAACTCCACTCTCACTATTTTAAAAATATACATATAAAAATATATAACGCACAGTAAAACCAAAACTGTACTACAAAATATTATAACACCATACAATTAGTTATTAATAATTCATGATAAACTAAAATATAATCAAGAAAACTTTGAAAATAAAATATATAATAATAAGAATATATAGGGAACTTGTAAATATATATAAATATAAATATGTAATAAAATAATTCATATGAAAAAAGCAAAAATGGAATACCAAGTACAGATCATCTTATTAAACTTTTGATTTTCAAAATACTACTGATAGAACAACCCTCATTCAAACCGGGGGAATTATACGCATTCAACCTAATCTGCCATGTAAGCTCAAGTTCTTCTAGTCTAAGTGAATCAGGACCACCCCGAGGATTATAAGAAACTTGGTCTATCACTATAAATTTAAAACTATGATTGGGACATTGAACTATATGTTTAGCTAATGCATTTTCAAGTTTATGCTTTTTAATGGCATACATATGCTCATACATATGGTCACAGAGCCTTCTTTCTGTTTTACCAACATAGAAGGCCAAACATGACTGGCATTGAACTAAATAGACAACCATTTTCGAGTTACAGTTAACTCTCTGCTTCAAATAATATTGAAAATTGTGAATACAGAATCTGTTAGATTCGGAGACATATGAACAGTAATTGCAAGCCTGACATTTATACATACCCACTGTTCTAACAGGAGTTCTTACATGGTGTTCATAATAGGCTTTGAGGTTTTTACCCCTTTTATAAGTCACGGTAGGACGTTCCCCTACACTTGAGTACACACTCTTGTCATTCTTAAAGATTTCCCAATTTTTTAACAAAATCTGGAAACAATCTCTACTACTAAGATTATAAGTTGTGACAAAAGAAGAAACTACCGTGCTTCTTTTCAAAGAGTTAACAGGTACATCAGGTGACATTATTGGGGAGGTGGCCACCCTGTTATGAGTGTTAAATGAATTATTCAAAATAGGTTCATAAAAATGGCTCTGACGTTTAACTGATACTTCATCAATGATTTTGTCAACCATATAGTCAGGATACCCACGGTGAACAAACATCCCTCTAATATACAAACACTCAGTATTGAAATCGTGGTCTAAAGTAGTAATACGAGCGGCTCGGGCAAGTTGACCCTTAATTATAGCCCGTTTTTGGTGCAGTGGATGACAACTGGAAAAGTGTAGCAATGAATTGCAGTATGTATTCTTTCTAAAAATAGAAGCTGTAAGTTTTTGAAGAGAATAATCTT
The DNA here is from genome assembly GCF_019279795.1 of Protopterus annectens. Classification (NCBI taxonomy): domain Eukaryota; kingdom Metazoa; phylum Chordata; order Ceratodontiformes; family Protopteridae; genus Protopterus; species Protopterus annectens. Next base: position 732,160,369 of record NC_056745.1, read on the forward strand.
TAGACAAAAGAACATCAAGATAAGAAATAGAATCTATGTTGAAGGTGTGTGTGAACTTCAGAAAGTTGGTGGTGGAGTTAAAATATTCAACAACCAACTCGCTGATAGAACTGTCGCCATCCAACAGAATAAAAATGTCATCCAAATAACGGGTATAAAATATAAACTGGTCATTGAACACACAGTTGTTAATAACAAACAGGTGTTCCCAATGGGCCATAACCATGTTGGCAACACTTGCTCCACACGGAGAACCCATGGCAACACCAATTTTTTGAAGGTAAAAGTTCCCTTCAAAGGTAAAATAATTGTTATCAAGAATTATATCCAGTAATTCTTGGGCCAAATTACACTCAATTTTGGTACAACCCTGAAGTTTTAAAACTTCAGCAACCCATTCTATAGCTATGTCATGTGGAATACATGTATAGAGGTCCTTTACGTTGATAGTTAAAAAATTATATCTAGGGTTGAACTCCAGTTGATTGACTCTATTTAGAAACATCCATGAATCCTTACAGATTTGTTTCAGGTTAACCAAATATTTTCGTAAAATAGAGTCAACAACCTTAGCACATGGATAAGTAGGAGATCCTCTACCATCGACTAAAGGGCGCATTGGTGGGTTTTTAAGATCCTTATGGATCTTAGGTATGCCAAAAAAACAAGGAAATTTAGGATAAGAAGTTGACATAAAGTTGTATATATACTGGGTTATTCTGCCCTCAATAAACATGTTTTCAATGGCATTCTTATAGGTTCATAGGTTTATAGGTTCATACTAGGCTATCTGCCCAAGGGCATTTATAAGCCTAGCCCATAGTTATGTGGCTTTCGCCACCCCTTTAGTTTGAAGAAAACTATGCCTATTATTTTGCTGTGCCTCTGTCAAGCAGTGATACTGAAGTAATCCCTGGGGTATATCTGCGATCTCCCATCCATTGGTCAAGATTCCTCTTGAACAAGGCCAGTGAGGTGCTCTGCCTCACATGTACCGGGATTTTGTTCCACAGCACAGGGAGTCTCTGGGTGATGAATCTGTCCCTCCAGCACGTTCTATTAATAACCATGTCAAGGTTTAAGTCTCCCACCCTTGTGGTTCTGAGGGATCTAGATTTTTTGAGGTGAAGCATATTCATCAAATCTGGGTTTGACATGGCCTTATATGTCAGGCACAGGTCACCTCTGAGCAAGCGGTATGCGACTGAATAGAGCTGGAGTTCTTTCAGTCTGGCAGCATAAGACATAATTTTGAGACCCTTTATCCTTTTGGTGAGGAACTTTGGGGCCTTTCCAGCTGCTGCAGGTGTCGGGTCAGATACATTCCGAATGGGGCATTATACTCAATCATAGGTCTAATGAGTGATGAGTACAGGGGGACGATGACCTCCCTAGATCTAGATGTGAATCCCTTCATGATCAGGTGGGCAATGTAGAAAGTTTTCCTAACTACTTTGGCAACATGAGTGTCAAACGAAAGGTTACTGTCAACCTGGGTCCCCAGATCCCTGATGACTTCTTCTGTGCTCAGTGGATTGCCACCTATATGGTAGCTAGGGGTAACCTTGTTTTTCCCGAAGGGTATGACTATGCATTTCTTGGTGTTTAACTTTAGGCCATGGCTCTGGCACCAGTTATCCGTTTCTGTGAGGCCCTTCTGAAGGATGGTAACACGTTAGTTGTTAAATAAGCTTTATTAACTTCTGATAATGAACTCTCAATATAGGAAGGTGAATGCAGTAGGTGTAATATCCTTTTGTTGTAGTCACACTTATCAAATACCACTACACCACCCCCTTTGTCAGGTTTGCACAGCCTGATATCATTCAGTTGTATAAAGTCAAGGCATTCGCTTTCTTTAGAACACGTGTTACCATGAAATCCCTTAAACTGCCCGGACCAGGCACTATTACGAATATCAAGTTCGCAAACAAGCTCGAAGATTTGTAATAGGGGATGTAGTGGGGGGTTGTATGTACTAGAAATCCTAAAGTTGTTAGTGTCAGTCGAAGCCATGTTCCCCATCATTAAGTTCAAATTAAGTTTTCTAGTGAATAATTTTAAATCGATAATTGTTTTAACAACATCAAGTTTCAACGGTGGTACATACGTGTTCCCCTTAGCAAGTAACTCAATCAAGTTTGGAGAAATATCAACTGAAGAAAAGTTATATACCTTAAAATCACCACTTAAATTATACAATATAATGGGACTATCAGGTATTAGAGCTGAAGCTTCTTCAGCTGGACAAACATTATTAACCACAGCTTCTACAAGGTTAGACAAAACATTAACACAGTCAGACACTGAAGATGTATAAGAAACATGTGTAACTGCTGCTAAAGGCAAAATATCAAATTTGTCTGAAACATTAGAACAAGAACAAACATCACAAGTTAGTTGTACTTCTGCTTCTTCTTCTGGTTGATGTATCCTGTTTGCTGTTTTTGTCTTGCTCCTAAAAAATTAGGGTCATTAGATCTTAAGTTGTAATGTCCATACCTGTTACCATGTTGTGTTAATTCAATTTTACCAGACATAGATTGAGCAGACTCATTTAAATTAATAATGTCAGGAGATACATTGTCAACGACATGGTAGATCACTTTATTAGATGCAGTATTTCCTTTACTAACACCAGGATGACCTGAATTGGTAGACCCCTGCCATACTTGTGCTAGAGACGGTCGAGGGTATGCTGTTCCATCATTATATGCTTTCATGTCTCTGTCAAGTTTTTTAACCTTGTTACCCTTTAGCTTATTTAAATATTGATCGATGCTGGAAAAAATCCTATTATATTCATACTTGTATCGGAAAAATTCAGCATCGAGTTTAATCTTTTCATCAAGTTCACACACCAATTTAGTGAGGTTAACTACAGAAAAGGAATAATGTTTAGACATTAATTCAAGTAGTTCCAGACCTTGACGGTCAAACAAAATCAATAATTCCTTATGAAAAGTAGAATTAGCCTCTAAACCAGTGAGAAATTGGGAATGCCTCAAGCCTTTAGGTACAATTTTATGCTTGAGGCATTCCTGGAAATAAAAAATTTCCAGTTGAGTTTTCCTTAGTTTAACCGATAATTTATCCAGTTCCTTAAGGTTAGTTGCAATCCCCAGTTGTTCATTATCCATATCTGTACCACGTTGTGATGGTCCAGATTCACTTAGAGTAGAAGAACTTGAGCTTACATGGCAGATTAAGTTGAATGCGTATAATTCCCCTGGTTTGAATGAGGGTTGTTCTATCAGTAGTATTTTGAAAATCAAAAGTTTAATAAGATGATCTGTACTTGGTATTCCATTTTTGCTTTTTTCATATGAATTATTTTATTACATATTTATATTTATATATATTTACAAGTTCCCGATATATTCTTATTATTATATATTTTATTTTCAAAGTTTTCTTGATTATATTTTAGTTTATCATGAATTATTAATAACTAATTGTATGGTGTTATAATATTTTGTAGTACAGTTTTGGTTTTACTGTGCATTATATATTTTTATATGTATATTTTTAAAATAGTGAGAGTGGAGTTTTTGTTTAGGTGCTTATCCCTTTAAAATGTTCTTTTTAACTGTTCAATGCAGCTCATTTATTATGTGTACTTGATGAATTGATTGGTTAACTGTCTCTATATATGTTTCAAGATTTTCAATAAGTCTGATGAAGTTTGTTTTATTTACAAACGAAAAGCGCTTAACATATTAAATTTGACTATTAATTTCCTTGTGCCGTCTGAAGTCTCTTGTCAGTGGTTTGTTTCTAGTAAGAGCTGAAATTAGATGGCAGTTTAGACTGAATGCTACTGTAGCCCCAGGTATCAATGATCATACTAGTATTAAACCTGAACTAAAGTATAGGGCATCCTGACTTTAATTTATTTTTATTCTGGCTTTCACCTTTTTTAGGAAAATATTTTGCTTGTGTGCAGTATAATATACTATAATAAGATGTTTTGTTTAATAACTGGATTTGCTATTGTTAGTTACTCTGAAGTGGTAAAATGTTTGTAACAGACTTTATGTAAAAAGGGTAGTGGCATTTTAAGAATTGATTAATTACACTTAATGGGGACAAGTATATGTATATAAGTGATGAACTACTTTTCTCATTGTTCTGATGAAGTCTTATGACGAAAGAGCTTGACCATATTTACCTTGTGTTTTTCTATTTGCTGTGCCTTCAGTGACAGTTTTTACAGAGTGTTTTTACACATTAAATAAGTATATCTGTTGGTAGCTGATGACATAATACATCACAGTGTAAAACAGTACCTGTCTGAATATCTCTGCTAACACCAACCATGTAACACAAGCAGCACAGATAGCAATAGTTACAGTATCCCTCTATCTGTTGCCCATTGTGACTCCATATTGTCAACCTGTTTACTGATATTCTGCAGAAACAGATTGCTTGCTGTAGGTGTAGAACACAAATCCTGCACTGGGGGATTCACACACTCAATACAAAAGGTTATACTGCGCATGCTCCTACACTTAGAGAAATGAGGCCCATGTCTGACAACACAGTGGACTATACATATCTGTCAATTGCAGATGTCTGTGCACACACACCACATTGCACACCATTCATGCTTTGCACACACACTGGATAGGAATACTCACACATATCCAAGGCCAACACACTATAATGTCAAACATATACACACAGAGATGTGGGAAAGAGAGAGGCAGACAGTGACAAAGAGATTGCCATCATGAGGCCTGTCCCACCCACCACACATCCAATTGGCCAATATCACATGATGTGTTGATGTGAATCACTGTACACATTTGCTTTTGGTAGGCCTCAGTTCTATAGTGTCTGTGGTGCTTGTGATAACTGTGTAACATGATAGTACAAATCAGTATTCATCTAGCAATTGTATACACAGACCTGTCAAATGTAAAGTTGTATGTGACTGAGTGTTGTGTGTGTGTTCCCGGAGGAATGGTTTATTGCCCATTCACACACACTGCACTTCCCATAGCTCATGTTAGCACTCATGCCGATGTCAGTCACCTTGAAATAACCCTATGGCCAATTATTAGCCCCATAATCTCTGTGGACTGTGTGATAACTGTGTAATGTTATAGTGTAACATACAAGTTAGGTAGGAGTTCTAATCCCAGACATGACAAATATGAAACTGTGTGTGTCTGTGTGTGTGTGTGTGTGTGTGTGTGTGTGTGTGTGTGTGTGTGTGTGTGTGTGTGTGTGAGGAGGATGTTCCAGACATGGGGACAGAATGTAAGTATTGCTGTTCTACATTTGTAGTAATGTTGGTTTAACAGGGTTTGTGTGGATATGGCTGTTCTACATGATTTAAAGTCTGGCATGACAGTGTTATGTGGTTGAGGAAACTCTCACCTGTAGGGCTATCTGCAGACTGTCCAGAGTTTGGAGTCTTACATGTGCTGTGTTACTCACACATTTCCTATTTTTAGATATGCAGTAGCATACTCTGATGATTGCAGTCAGTACATGGTGACATCCATGTGAGTTACTGACTTCATATACCTCAGAAGTGATATGTCACAACAAACCCTGTTACACCAGGAAATTTCTCAGATTATCACAGCAATATGTCAATATTGGTGCTGTGTTTGTGCCTCTGTCCCCCGAGTCTGTCACCCTTTGTCCATATGTCATGTAGTAAGAGGTGCATATGTACAGTACATCATACCTGCTAACAAGCCAGTGAGATATCAAAGTGGTAGACATGTTATGTATGGTAGGCCTCATATTTGAGGACAAAACTTGGACATTATGTTGTAGTGTTTACAGTAGTGAGGTCTGTGTATTTATGGTGATTGTTGACAGAGTGTGTATTGTGAATATGTTACTTGGCCTGTTTTCAGATGTGGTAGATGCCATTGTTCTTGGTCCTGTTCTATCTGACATTGCATGCTGCTCCAGTTTATGGTACCCTATCAGCGTACATGTTTGTAGGGCCAGATTGACACATGTCCCATACCACAGTCAGGCAACAGACTACACTGTGTATTGGCCCAGTATATGTAAGTTTACTGTGTGAGTGGCTCACATGAGGGTGGTGTTGTTCACGCAATACATATACTGTAATATTACTTAGGCTTACCATAATGTGACTGTGACTGTGTTCAGATTGGTTGTGGGTATGCACTTTCACATCAGTGTCTGTTACTCCATGCTGTTACATGCCTGTAGTGCCTGCTATATCTGCAAGTACATGTGTATTCCCCCATAGGAAACTTGGGTCAGTGTTGTGGCAGTCTGCCTGTAGTTTATAATTATGTATATAAATATATATGTGTACATATATATATATATATATATATATATATATATATATATATATATACACATATATATATATATATATATATATATATATATATATATATATATATATACACACACACACACACACATATATATATATATATATATATATATATATATATATATATATATATATATATATATATATATATGTATATATATATATATATATATATATATATTTACATATATATGCGGTTCCCCTTCAAACCATCGACTGTTGAAAACATCGACATTCAGATCATCGAGACCAGAATATCAAATTTGAAAATGTTGACGGTTTGAAGAGGAAGAAAAAGGTAAGTGTAGGTGGGAGAATGAGTTTTTTCAGGGCACCAAGGTGCCCTGCATACTGTGTGTGTCTATGTGCCATCTGTGTAATGGCACTACAGATAGGGTATGGAAAATCTCTCTTTTCGTGCTTCTGCATATAGCACTAAAAGTTAGATTTCCCTTTACTCCACTGTAGTGCGCTCTTGGAGTTGGAATATTAAGGTGGGGGTGTGGGGGGGGGGGTGCAGGGGGGGGAGAAGCCCCTATGCATACAATTGTTAAAGTTTTTTTTTCTTTGTTTTTTTTTTTTTGTTACCCTTGTAACTTTCAATGTTTCAAAATTCGATGTCCTGGACTCGATGATCAGAATTTCGATGTTTTAAAATTTCGATGGTTAGAAGTGGAACCATATATCCATATCCTTGTTATGTGTAGACATGACTGTTGTATACACCTTCCCAGATGTATCACACCATATTTATCTGATATGTGTATATTTAAATATAACAACATACTTGATTCAACACTAATATCACTAACAAGTACTACACAATTGTAGAAGTCAAGGCAGATGTTCAATACTATTCAGTATGTATACTGACAGATATAGTGGAAAAAACAACAACCATCTTCATAGGTGTGATGGCTTAGTGATTAACTGCTGTGACTGTCATGTACAGGGTACTGGGTTCAAGTCCTGCAAGGGCATTTTATTTTGTTGCTAGGCAGAACAAGGACTGTTGGATACAGAGTGGTTAAGGCAGTTTTGAGCAGCTTTAAGCAGGTCTGCGTGGGTTTGCCTGACAGTAAATGCTGCTAATGTACGGTTAAAATAATAGCCGCTTACACCATGTAGGCTTTGCTTACAAGTGTGAAAATCAGCTTAGCATTTACATTTAAGAAATGGTTACACCTGTTAAGCATAGCTTAGCCTTGGTAACCAGTGATCACATTCCAGTCTGATAAAATAGCAGGGTAATGACATCTTTAATAAGTGTATTTAATTCCATGTACATAACATGCTTCTATGTGCTGTTATTACAGTAGCAATGGGAGTGAGTATACTGTCTGGGACACCTGAGTATATATGGCTAGTACAACAATCTTTTCCTTTTGTATGTGTTTCATACATGGGTAGTATCCCAGGTTATATGCAGTCACACTTGCATGTATTGTATCATTACATTACTACTGTTAACAGTGCTTTCCCAAGTAAGAGTAGATTGTAGACTGTAGTACTGGAACCATACACTCCTCCTTGCAAAGCTGGACTCTGTGTACTGACTATCGTGTTCTTGGTGTGTGAGCTGTGTGCTATTAAGTACTTACTACTGGATATTGATCTGATATGTGGATATTAACTGTAGACTACTATGTGTATAGGACATGTCATTGAGGGCTGCTGTCATGTAATAATGGCATACCTACCAGTGTCAGACGTCTATCTGTCAAAACAGTCCTAATGAATAACATGTTGGCTAGCTGATTTCTGTCTGTCCTCTGTACATATGAGCAGATGTCAAGTATCCATCTGGGCTGCTCACAGGCAATCTATGTTTGACTGACACTGACATGTCTGTCCAGCTACATTATTAATGCCACAGCTAGGAAAGCCCACTCTGTATTCACCACATGCCATGGATACCTCAATTAGACTACCACAGTCAACAGAACATGCTTGGGTACAGGTCTCCAACACAGACACTGGCTATGTTATGTAATATATGTTGCACACATGTCAATTGTTGCACCTCACTGGCCCTCTGCAAGAGACAACCAGATGATTGGATGTTGCATTTAACTGTTACCCTGAGGAGCACTCACATGGCATCAGTTGATCGATGGCCTGCTGACAAAAGTCAGGTGGCATGATACCAGTGTACCCACATCCCCTTTTCTTCTCATCTCTCCATGGACAATATCTTGGTACACACCTAGGAACACCTGCACCTATGGACCCCAGTAGTGACAAATATGTCAGTGTGCATTTCTGAGAGTAACAGTGTCTATGTGTTTGTAAACCTGCAGTTGATAATATCCTGAGGACCTTCTCACACACCACACCCTCAATTGCCTAAGTTAGAAATGGCTGCTGCTGTAATGCACATTAAATGTAGCTTGTTACACTCTTCACCCTATGGGCTAGCTGGAGCTTGCAGTACCAGCACAACACTGTTGTACAAATGGCTAGATAGGCATGGGTTACCCTCTGAGTCCTAGCAAGTGTGAGTATGTGTGCAAGTGTGTATATTTGTAGGATATAGGTTCGTAGGTTCATAGGTTCATACTAGGCTATCTGCCCTAGGGCATTTATAAGCCTAGCCAGAGTGTGTGTGGCTTTAACCACCCCTTAGGATGAGAATACTACGCCCTTTTAGGGTTTAGTTTACTGTGCCTCTGTCTAGTAGTGACACAGAGATAACCCCCGGGGTAAACCTACGATCTCCCATCCACTCGTTGAGATTTCTCTTGAATAGAGTCAGTGAGGGGCTCTGCCTAACATGGACTGGGATTCTGTTCCAGAGTGTAGGGAGCCTCTGGGTTATGAATCTGTCCCTCCAGCACATCCTATTTATTTCTGTGTTGAGGTTTAAGTCTCTTGTTCTCGTGGCTCTGATGGATTTGGATTTTCTGAGGTGGAGCATGTCCATTAATTCCGGATTGGACATGGCCTTGTACGTCAGGCACAGATCACCTCTGAGTAGGTGGTATGCACTGAATAGAGCTGGAGTTTTTCAGTCGGGCAGCATATGACATATGTTTAAGACCCTTTATCCACTTGGTGAGGAACTTTTGGGGTCTTTCCAACTGCTGCAGGTGTCGGGTGAGATACATCCCAAATGGGGCATTGTACTCAATCATTGGCCTGATAAGAGAAGAGTACAGGGCACAATGACCTCTCTTGATCTAGATGTGAAACCCTTCATGATAAGGTGGGCAATATAGAAGGTCTTCCTAACCACTTTGGCAATGTGAGTGTCAAATGAGAGGTTACTGTCAACCTGGGTCCCTAGGTCCCTGATTACCTCTTCCAGATTTAATGGATTACCACCTATGTGGTAATTTGTGTACCTTGTTTTTCCCAAAGGGTATGACTATACATTTTTGGCATTCAGCTTAAGGCCATGGCTCTGGCACCAATTATCCGTTCTATGAGGCCTCTGAAGGATGTTTGTGTCCGCTGGAGTATCAATTATGACTTCAGTTTGCAGTCATCTGCGAACTTAGTCAGCCACAATCCTCCTATGTTTGCCTGTACTGAAAATAAATGCCGAACAAGAGGGGTCCCAGGACTGAGCCCTGTGGGACACCGCTTGACTGGCTTAGAGTCTGACATAGCTCCAGCAACTCTGACCCTGTGGGTTCTGTCCTTGAGCCAGTTTGCAACCCATCTTGTGACATATGGGTTTACATTTAAGCTGGTGAGTTTGTCTATGATGCCCGAGTGTGGTATTGTGTCAAAGGCTTTTGCAAGGTCAAGGTAGGCTGTGTGAACTGCCTTACCCTCATCAATGGCCTTAGTGACTGTTTCAAAAAAGTCAACCAGGTTCAAAAGGCAGGATCTGCCCTTGACAAAGCCAAATTGGGTAGGATCCAATGTCTGTAGGTCCCCAATGTCTTTGTTTATGAGTTCCATAATGATCCTCTCCATAGCTTTGCAGACCAGGCTCGTCAAGCTTATGGGGTGGTAATTTCCAGGGTCCGTAGAAGCACTGCCTTTGTGAAGTGGGACCACTGTTGCCGTATGCCACTCTTTGGGTATGTATCCTGTAGTAAGGCTAAGATTAAACAGCAGCCTTATGTGTGGGTTTAGTTCCTCTTGAGTTCATGTAGCACACAGCCCAGGACACCATCCGGTCCCATTGATGCTGTGTTTTTAGCTTTAGAGAGGGCAGCTCTCACCTGGGCATCTGAGATGTTAGGGAGGCTGCACTCTGCTGGGATAGTTATTTCTCCTTTGGGGAGGAGGAGAAATTTGCACTGAACCTGTGTGCCAGAATGTTGGCAATGTCAGTGGGTTCAGTGTATTTTGTGTCATTTTGGACTAACTTTGAGCATATCTGGGAGTTCCCACCCAGGTTTCTAACATAGCTAAAGAAGGTCTTATGATTGTCTTTTGTGTCTTTTGCGATTTTTCTCTCAAAGTTGGCGTTGGATGATTTTATGAGTGATCGTAGTTTTTTGCTAGTACTGATCAGAGATGCCTTCCCTTTTAGGGATTTTGCTCTGTCATGTAGTAGCTTCCTCCTCCTGTTGTAAAGTTTGTTTATGGCTGGGGTCCACCAGACCCTGCCTTTGGGGAATGGGTCTTGGTTTTGTTTGGGATGGCATGATCCATGCATTTTTGAAGGTGCCCATAGAAGGCATTTGCAAAGGATTCAGCAGTGTGGGTTGTGGTTTCCACTGGCCCAGGGGCCTTGAAGGATACCACCTCAGTCTTAAGAAGTGTGAAGTTTGCTTTTGAGAAGTTCTTCACTGTGGTCTTTTGTGCACGGGGTGGGGCGGATGTGGATTTCCAGTGAGATTAATTTATGGTCTGATCTTACCAAAGAGGGATATACTTCCGTGTGGAGCATTTTGTCCCCATGTTTGTGATGATCAGGTCTAGTATATTGTCTCCTCTTGTGGGAATGGTGACTAGTTGTTCCATTGCATTTGAGTTTATGAATTCTAGGAACCTTTGGGCTAGGGTGTTGGGGCTTGAGTAATGTTCCCAGTCTATGTTTGGGTAGTTGAAGTCTCCCAAAATGATGGTATTTGGAGAGACATTCATACTCTCCAGTGTCTTCAGGAAGGCTGTGTGGGGTTCCTGAGTTTGAGAGGGTGGTCTGTAGCATGCTACAAACTGTAAGGCAGTTTTGCCTATGGTTAGTTGCACCTGGATAGTCTCCGATGGTTCGTGGGTTGCCACTAACCTGGAGGTGTGGGTATCTTTGATGAAAATGGATACTCCCCCTCCTTTTGTGGTTCGGTCCAAGTTTTGGGGCCAGAAAGCATGATATGAGGTAAAACCTGATAGTGCTGGGGTGCTCTCAGGAGCCTTGAACCAGGTTTCAGTCTGTCAATATAGCATTCTGAGGTCACATTCTCCAAATACAATACACCTGACCATACAGTATAAGGCATAGTGATGTTGCTGACATTAGGAGAGCCATGCAAACCATCACCCTATGATCCCTTTGGCATGTGCAATAAATGAATATCCCTGTAGTAGCACTGATAAGATGGACAAGGGGTTGTATTGCAGTCCTGGTCAATATGTGACTGTGGGTATGTCAGGGTATTATCATGGGTTTCAGTGAGTAAAATATCCAGTGTGGGGTGCGGGGTGCTGGATATACTGTCTTTGCGCCATGATACCCCCAGTACATGTCCCAAGGTCCACTGTATGAGGATCACTGTCACCATCAACTATACAGGCAATTGAGTACACTATCCAATCCAATGATGCGTGTGCTGTGTGTAATTATCTGTAACAGAATGGACTCACTGACAAGGTAGTTAGCACTGATAAACCCAGGTCTCTCAGATGTGTCTATGACTGTTATGTGTTTGTCAATGTGTATATGACAGTATGGCATAATATGTATTGTCCATTCACACCCAGTACATCCCCCATTACCATACTGTACAAGGCCTGGTGATGTTCCTCACATAACAAGAGACTCAGGACACACCTCGTCCTAAAAGCTGTGTGGTGTGTGCAATTAAGGTCAAGCACATTAGTAGCAATAAGTACCTAGGTAGAGGTTCTACTCTCAGTGTTGCCAAGTAAGTGTGTATGGGTATGTGAAGGGATCTACTTCGGTTTGCAGAATATACATGTCCCAGAAGGTCATCTATCAGAGAACTGACTGGAAAATGCTAACATTTCAAAGGAATCATGTCATGGAAATTCATTCCATCAAAACTAATAGTAGCTATGTAAATGCCCTCTTCCCCACTGTATAGCTATACAGCGATACTAGAGTTGGTATATATAGTTGGTTGTCAATGTTGTGGACACAGCCACTCTCATTGGGGTTATTGTTGTGTGTATCCCCATGCTTACTATGCTGTAATATTGTGCAGTGTATTTTAACAGGTTAGGTAGTCGTCAGTCACACTATGTGCAGCTCTTCACCACCCCACACCCTCCAAAGTGTAGGGCTGTGCCACCCACACCAGCACACCTATGTTTACTAATGCTGGGATTGCACTACATTTGGGAAGAAGACATATACCCTGCCACTACCATCGTCAATGACATTAAAGTATCAGACTGATTATTTACTGATGTCATATTTTGCCTATTATGTCTTGGCAGAATTACATAGGCTAAAATGGGTTCACTACAAAATTAAGTACATCCATGTGTACAGCATTCTCTGTGTATTGCATCAACACCAAAGCCTCTGTGTGTGTGTGTGTGTGTGTGTGTGTGTGTGTGTGTGTGTGTGTGTGTGTGTGTGTGTGTGTGTGTGTGTGTGTGTGTGTGTGTGTGTTATACACAAACATGTGGTGCCACCCAGTACATTTACCGTTGCCCACTGTAGAAGGGCTGCTGACATCAGCCGCCATGCATTCACCTGTATACACCCCTCAGACTTATCAGCCATGTGGCACATGCAGTAACTCTTATACAGACCTGTTACTTGTGTTCAGCTGTACCCAGGATATGACACAGTCAATGTGCCACCACAGTGCCATACCCCTTGTAGGAAACAACAGCAGACCAACATCCTGCTGACACATAGACACCTACAGCAGAAACTGAATACATTATGGAGACTACTATCAGTTAGTGTTAATAATAGTTATAATGCATCATGGCTGGACAGCTACACATCCTGACATATAAGCATTAAACGTTTCTGCTGAAAACATGTTACACAGCATTACATTGTTACACCTTAGTACATTCACCCTGTGCATAAGAACCATATTAGTCTGTCCCTGCATCAATGGTATGGATGACAGGGATGTGGCTCAGGTATCATCATATGCACAGGGTGTGTTGTGGGTTTGCCAGAGACCTAGGCTGAGCCATTTTGTTGACATCATGTGTATGTGTGTGTGTTAGGGGGTTTCATTATTAATTGGGCTGTGCAGATGTGGTGTGTAGGTATAGAGGTGCCCTAGCTGTGTGTGTGTGTGTGTGTGTGTGTGTGTGTGTGTGTGTGTGTGTGTGTGTGTGTGTGTGTGTGTGTGTGTGTGTGTGTACATATGCACACAGTTCAGCCATGTGGCAGCCCTATTCAGGGCTTTGTTGGACAGCTGCAGACCGTACATGGCAGGGTGTACAGTTCTCCGTCTCTGGCCACAGACAAGAGAACTGTGCCTGCCAGGACTTTCACAGGTACTACCAGGTGCAAGGCCAGATATGCTACTCTCCCCTGATGATGACACATGTCCGCTGGATCTGGGTCCCTGTTAGGACTGGCCAGAGCAACGTGCACGTGGCCTGCTGTGTTGTGGTGTGGACAGCATCCCCCCTGCAGTGCCAGTGCTTATACTACCACTACGGGAGAGGCTCTGATTATTTGCACGTCCACGTAGACCTCCACCTGTTGGTGTTGCTGACCTATGTCCATGTGGCTGTCACCCTACTCCCACCATATGCTCTAACATGGACATTGCACAGTCAAGGATTAACACCATCTCACCGAACCGTCTATTCAGGACCTCTGCAAAATAACGGTAGGCACCTGCGAGATCACAGATGTTGTCAATAACAGAAGAATGAGTAGCCCTCTGAATCCTCAGAGCCTGCCTGGTATAATGTTCCATACATGCCTGTGCCTCCATGATGGCCTGAATCTTGTGTCTGGTGACACCTGCTGTGGCACTTCTGCCAGGGGCATAATGGCCAACACCCCTGTACATCTGCCTGTGTGGTAACTCGCTGGTCATCTGACTATGGCTGCTATGTACAGACACACTTGCCATAGTCCCCGCACTGTCCTGTCCCATGCCACCACCCACCAACTGTCCCTCATCCTACGGCCACTGGTGATGGGGTATGTATAGGCAATGTGACTGTGTATGTGGATGGGGTGGATAACAGTGGGATGTGAACTGATGGCACAGCTTCAGCCCCTGACAACCCCACCTGTGCCTCACCATACCTATCATCATTGTCAGAGTCTGTATGGACTTCAACATCAGTTTGCCTGCAGGAGGGACCCTGACACACCTCCCCACATGTGAGGGGCAAACAGAAAACGTACTTTAAGACCTGTATGTCATTGCTTACCTCTACAGAGACGCGCGCACACACACACACACACACACACACACACACACACACACACACACACGCACACACACACACACACACACACATATACACACACTTACTTACAGGTGAGGTGGCACAAAGATATTACACAGAGCTCTCATTACCCAACTGTCAACATGCATGATGTATGGCACTCAACACCATGCACTGCAGCTATACTCAAGCCCTGTTATGATCATTATACATCTCTGTGATGCATGAGTTGTGTTAGTAGGTGATGCCTCTTCCCCCGGAACACACTGCACCCATGTACACAGTATTGCTGTGCACCTGTTCAGCACCCTGCCATGTACTGTGCACCATACCTCACAAGTGTACACACCATTGCTGAATGTGTATATGTGTGGCAGTTATGTCTGATCTGTTGCTTACAACCCCTATGTGTTTGTCTGACACATACCTAGGTTGATATGAGGACAGATGTCAATAGTGAATGCCTGACGTCCAATTTGCAGGTATCATCATCAGCAGTGCATGTATGAGCAATAAAATCCAATTATACTAACAACCTCCAAAGCTTACTGTCACCGTGAGGAGAGGAGTGTACACACCCTTATTGACATGCCATCCTCTTCCATGATATGCCATGGGGCCGCAATACTCCATATGTTAACATTAGACACACCTGTTATGTGACATATGACCTGTGCAATCAAATGCAGTATCAAACAAATGTGTTAGTTGTGCAGATGTTGACTGGGATGCATACAATATGTGGGTTCTATAAGTGTGTACACCCTTAACATGATGGTTTGCTGCAGCACCTGTTAAGTGAACTACAGCAGTTACTATTCCTGGAAGGTTTATACTAGCATGGCCCATCTTCACTTGCCATTATTTGGTCACTCCGCCCTACAAATGTCCCCCAACTCTGTCAGAATGGAAGGTCAGCTCATGTGCACAGCCCTTAGAGGTCACACAGTGCCTTCACTATTGTTGTTGAGTTAGGGTTATGCCTGGCACAATGCATGACCTTGACTGTGTTGAGATACAGCCATTCTTAGCATCTTAGCAAGGTTTGGATGTATGCTTCAGTTCATTGTTGTGTTTCAGGATGACACCCCTCCCCATCCTCAGCCTTTTTACAGATGCTTGACAACTATGGGCCACACACGAGTGTAATTATGTAGTGTCCCAAATTCAGAACACCATGTCTACCGGCCTAGTTCCTGCTAATGAACAGCAAATGTACAGGTGTACACTGGCACCAGCAATGTACAAATGGGGGTGGTGGGCCTGAGATAGAGTAAGGTGTTGCTTGTGCTGCACATGTAACTTTATTAATACTGTCTGTAGGTTTCAGCCTTGGTCTTGGCCTTGGTACACCATTACACACTGCAACACATGCTTATGGGAGACTTGATGTTATGCATATGCTACCTGTAGAGAGCCCTGGATGATGTCTCCTGTGAAACAACTCCTCCATCTGATTACCCTAACCTATAGGCCACACTTATGCAGAGTCCAGGTAATTGACACAGGTACTGCATAGGCAGTACTTGCTAGACATTCCTGAAAGTCTCTCAGTGTTGCTGCATGTGTCTGAGGAGCCACCAGGACCAGTTTGCAACATATGTTGTCATCTGTCTTGGATGGACACCTGTTTATTTCCTACACTAATGGTGTCCCCTACTTCATCGTCACATGCATGCTTGTCTGCACTGTTTGCATGGTATATGCAATGGTGAGGTAAGGCTACATCTCCCACTCCTGAGTGCTACCTTTTGCATATGGGATCCATTCCATGGTTTGTAAGATGTGTGCAAGCCATGGCTGCCTCTGTTGCAGGTGAGTGGGCAAATGTCATGGACAAACTTCTTGGACAGCAGACCATTACACTGTGTGACATTGAGGACCCGTAATTGATGGAAGGTGCATACTCAAGATGAGTGAATGCTGCAGTACCTCAAAAGCTGCTTCCACAATATGTTATTTGGAGTGTGTATTCCCCATATCTGTTGTCTTAACATAGGATTCCATCTTACACATTCATTGCTCTTGTTAGGATCACATTAAAGGTTGTAGAAGTTGTGGAATAGGATATTGTGATATGCCGTTTTGTAGATCTATAACAGTTGCCATTGTAATACTGGTATATACACTCACTGATGTAGCCACTGTATAAGGGTAATGTTTCAGACATGACCCTACTGTAGGCAATGTGTCCCACCATTATGTTCATGTCTGTCCACACATCTTGCACTGACAGGTTGTTAGTTATACTGCAGGACTCTTACATACCCTTCAGATATGCCACCATGGTCACCACTGTGATGCAGTGCAGTTAACAGCAACAACAAGTGAATATATACAGCATGCATTACCATACATGAATGTCCATTTTGTACCCACTTAGAAACTGCTTATGGGTGCCTTAATCACTCTGTATCTAACAGCCATTGTTCTGGCCAGCAAATACATTATCAGCCCTTGCAAGTGTGTAACCCAGGACCCTGCACACCATAGCAACATCAATTTACCAGTAAGCCAACATATCGTGCAGCACAGTCATTAAACAGTAGAGGAAATGTATATATATATATATATATATATATATATATATATATATATATGTGTGTGTGTGTGTGTGTGTGTGTGTGTGTGTGTGTGTGTGTGTGTGTGTGTGTGTGTGTGTCTGTGTGTGTGTGTGTGTATATATATATATATATATATATATATATATATATATATATATATATATATATATATATGTGTGTGTTTGGTATATATGTACACATACACTCTGTAAATATATATACACATATACATATATATATATATATATATATACATATATATATATATATATATATATATATATATACACATATATATATATATAAATATATATTCGTATATATTTATATATACGTGTGTGTCTGTGTTGGTATATATGCACACATACACATCTGTAAATATATATGTGTATATATGTATATATATATATATATATATATATATATATATATATATATATATATATATGTGTATGTAGACATACATGTGTATATATATATATATATATATATATATATATATATATATATATATGTATATATATATATATATATATATATATGTATATATATATATATATATATATGTATATAAAATGCCTTCAGACATCAGGTCCACACTCTGAACCTCTTTCCTCAACTGCTGCACTGTTCTGCCTTGCTACAACACAAAGCATCACATGTGGACACAGCCTAAGATTAGGGAGGATATATAGGGACAGATCGTAGATAGGCCTATTACAAACCTATGAAGTTTGTGCATGATACATTTCACATTAACATGGCTGTTCTGAAGGTGGTGGGGTCTGACATTCATGTGTCTATCATGACTTCATTACTTCCACCTTCAGCTATTTGCCAGACTAATATAAATGTTTGGAGGAACAGAACAAATACTATGATGGCTTACATCTTGTCATTCTGTGCAGATCCGCACAGTTGACAGGTATGGTCCACTGCACACAGGGCGAGGTGCTATGTCCATAGCAGTTGTTCAGCAGGACATCATTACATCAAGTCTTGATGGCTCATATCAAGCTTCAAAATCATCTGTCTCATTATTACAAACCAAGTACTACATTCAATTACACGCTGACATGTTTCACATACTTGTTTTATTAATATGCACTTTTCTGTGTTGCACTTAAAGATGTGTCCCTTGTTTGTTTTTTTTTCTTTTTAGTATTATTTTTGTTTTCTACTATTATTTCTGTTTTTGCTGTTTTTGTTTATTTCTCTCTCTTTCTCTCTCTATCTGTTTCTCTGTCTCTCTCCACTACAGGGATCGAGTTGGTTTGAGCAGGTTGCAGCATGGCTTTTGTAGATGATGCTCATGATCAGGTGATGGCCTTTGCACCATTTGGTGTTCCCCACTTGCTAATTGCATGCAACCAGCTGTGTAGTACTTCCAATAGCCAATGTCATAGAAACTCACTACTATAAATGACTACATGATATGGGCGTTGTCCCTTTACCTTTCCTGTATTGAATACATCTTTCCTGTGTGTGGGCAGCAGTGTTACAGACAGCAGGTAGCAATACCTCCTACAACAGGAGTTGTGGACACAGGCCAAATACTTGTTTGTATAAGGTTCCAGACCTACGGACAGTGTGAGTATTGCTGTTATATGCATTGAATACTGCTGGTTTTACAGGGTTTGTTTGTACATGCTAGTTTTGCATGGAAGGAATGCAGTCTGTCTGCATAGCTCTCAGTTGTGGGCCTAGCCACATGATGGTCAGAGGATTGGCTGTTATGTTTTGTCTGTTCACCACACAGGTCTTGTGTCTGACATATCAGTGACATTATCTTTGTTGATTGCTATCAGTACATGGCAACATCCATTTGTGTTTCTGACTTCATATCCCTGAGTAAGGGTATGTTGCAACCAATCCTGTAAGACCAGCAACTTTCACAGTGTATAACAGCAATATTGCAAATATGGCCCTGTGTTCCAGCCTCTGTCCTCCACATATATACCAGGCTTTGTCCAGATGTCATGCAGTAAGAAGTTGTTAGGTAATGGGCTATCATTATTTAGTGTTGGCATTCCTGCTATCATTCCAGTGATGTTGTGGACTCCCACACAAATTGTAGGGTAGGGTCCATATATATGAGGGCAACAAATGGAAAAAACATGTGTGACTTTATACAGTCCAGAGGTCAGTGTATGGAAAACACTGTTATATGCCCTTGTAAGACATTTTATGGGGGAGGGGTATTAAATGTTTTTAACCTATGCTGTTACAACATGAGAGGGATATCAGTGTTAAGAAACGTTGAGGTATATGGCTGTACATTTTCATACATTTCACCATGGGAACAGTGGTGGACTACAGCTTACTGTCTTACACAGAGTTATGTTTGTCAATGTGATAGTGATGTTTTAAAGTTAAGCATTGTTATGTAGCAGATACATTTACATTGTGACAATTAATAATTTTTTCCCCTAGGGACTGAGTACAGAGTGTAATTGTAGGCTGCAAACTACATCTGTAAATAAGTGTTGATTGGTTCTTATCTTCAAGGCAAGTGTTTTTTTTTTTTTACTGTTGT
>NC_056745.1:732182834-732311198 GCF_019279795.1 Protopterus annectens
GACCAGCCTTCCCAAATCTGGTATGGTGTTGCAGTTTTAAAACATATGTGGGTTAGTAATAGTCAATACATTCCAGGATTAATTATAACAGCATGCGTAGATGTTCCCATAACCCAAAACACCAGATTTAGAGCAGCTACTTGGCAAACAGAACACATGCATATATGGAACCACAGTGGCCATCACGATGGCATGCAGGTTACATTGATAGCAACAGGCCACCAATGATACTATTGCAACATGGAACATTAATAGAGACACATTTCAATATTTATTGAACAATAGAGCATATGTCCCAACAGTAAGTTTGGTGTAAACATACCCATTGATTTGTGTATTTAGATTATTGTTGCAGATATGGTGGGGGACAGATATCAATTAACAACTTATATATCCCTGTCATTCTCACAACTTTAATACTCATTGCTCTAATCAGTAAAGTACAGGTATGCTTCAACTGTCTTATAGCTAAATTCTACATCTCTTACCTGGTATACCTGTGGAGGGAATGTTTGTTAACAATTACTGACTGTTTCTTCACATATTCCCAGATTCCGAGTTAATATTATGCACATACCTCTCAATCTCTTATTGCACACACTCTGGTCAAAGCTTGACAACATGGGGATGGAAATAGGACATATTTTAAATATTACTCTCATAAAAGGGCTGATAGCGTGACAGGATTTGTTTTCATATACATTTTCTGAAGGTTTTGAGGTCTGAAAATCAAATGTATGTCATTATCTGCTGACTACAAATCTGAGATCATCCCACTGATTTGCCACAGGGACAGGGGAACAGGCAGAAAATATGAGCCAATTATCTGGAGATTCAGAAAGGATGTGTACAGTTGAGAGGTATGATTATGCATACAGCTTACTATCACTCCCAGGATTCAAACCATGGCTGTGTCTGCTAAAAATACAACAATTTAAGTGACAGTACAGTGTGCTCTTAGAATATTGCTGTCTATCTCTTCAGTGTTTTCTGTCTAAGTCTCTCGTGGCTGTACAGTCTGACCTTGTGATTACAACAGTCTTATACAGACATTCCTAGACATTTTTATTATGTAGCACAATGTAGGTAACAGTGGTTAATACAACATTACTATTCAGAGAATGCAACACTAAAAATACCATATGATACCAGAGTAAACACAACCAGTCCAGGATTTAGACCTTTATTGCCAGGCAATTAGAGTTTTATTTAAATACGACCTGTATGGGACTATTACTATCATATTGTCTGGTTTATTCAGTACAACCCATACACAAAACAGTTTTTATACTGGCAGTTGACTTTCTACAACTTTTATATTTATTTGGTATAACTACTACAAGCAGGATTGTTACTCACCAGCCCCGCGACGCAGCCTTTGCAGCCTACTCACATGGGCTTCCTGATTCACAGCCCACTCAGCTGCAGCTGTAAGAGAAATAGAGAAATATTTAGCCATACCTATTCATCATATACACAGGCTGAATATTATTAGACAGTTACTGGTATGAGTACTTACACACTGCTGAGACATCACCCCTCTGCCTAGATTCTTTTATCCACTGATCCAAGAGCTCCCTCTTCCTCTGTTTCAAGTCGGCATAGTGGTGCCAGACCTGCTCACCAGGCCAAGGGATACCAGTGGCACTGGTGAGGTCCCTGGTGAGACAGTCCCAGGCTTTCACTTTATATTAGGAGCCCTGGTACTGGCCCTGCAACAGTCTCTCATCATGTTTTTTTCCAGGAGTCCTATCATGACCTTGGACTCCTGGATACACCAGCGCTGTGAACAGAAGCATACTCCCTCTCCAACTCTAGCCATGGTACCTACAGTGGGAAGCTACAACCAGTTTTGAGCTGTATTCCCACCTGTGGGGTTTAAATACAGCCGATTTCCTTCCCTTTGCCATAATTGGATGGTTTTGAATATGCTGAGCTAAGCTAAGCTATGGGCAAACCTGCTTAGCTAAGGTTGGCATTGCTTAAAGAGGCAGATTCAGCACTGCTTACCAATGGGCAATTCCATTTAGCTGGGCTACTCATTGCTTAGCAGTCACATTTGCACAATGCTTACACCTGGTAAGCAGAGCTGTGCAATGCTTAGCATTGCTTATTTTTCATTTTATAGACTATTTGTTGTATGGCATTGATTCATCATTCATTACATGTTATAAATTTGTTTACTGTCCCTGACATTCCCCAATGTGCTTTCATTACATTTATTCATGTGTGACTTTACTGTATGGGGCACTTGTGTTTATACGGGTATTTCACTACTTTATTACACTGACACCTCATATCTGGACCTAATGCTGTAATCCAGTTAACAAATATGTGTTATTTAGTAGGTAATACAAAAAAAATTGTTTATGCACTGCTGTCACCTTTAAAATGTGAATTTGTTATAGTGGGGATCAAACGGGGAATGGCTGCTTGCAAAGTGTATGCTCTAACCACTACACTATTGCAATACTGCTTATGTTGGGTGTCTCTTGCTATTTAACGTTTTGTGCTGTTTAAACTGGACTAAGTGTAGCTAAGCAATGGGCACACCCACGCAGCTAAGCTTAAACGTTATCGCATTTATAAAAAAAAAAAAGTTTTGTTGTGTTATTTTATCTATACCCTTCAGAATATCCCTGATAATGCTAAACCTGTTATTTTATCAGCTTTCTGCTTCATGGCTGTCATACCTTTCAGCCACTTGGAGCAAAAACTCTGGGCAAACCTTAAAATGATGGGGGGACAAATAGAGGGACAGATTTTAAATATTGCTCTTACAGTCTTGCATTAGCATGTATTTTCTGAAGGATGTGGAGTCTTTTAAAATCAAATGTTTGTCATTATTTAATGACTTCAATCCTCAGCTATTTTACAGACAGGTACAGATTTTAGGAGGAACACACCAAAATATGGGACAAAACTGTGGACATTCTGTGAAAATATGCACAGTTGTGAGGTATCCTGATGTGTTGGGGGTTTATGAACATTCTCGCTCATTTTAATTGCCAAAAGGTAATTCTGGAGTGCAGGGGTGTGTGTATTGTGAGTGCTGTGCTCTCAGAATCACCCCCTGCACTCGTACATGGCTCCATGTTAGTTTAAGAGCACAGGCAGCACACCTTCATGAATATGCAAGGCGCGCTGCCATGCTGTGCAGGAGCAGTCCTTGCCATGCAGGAATAATTTATTCCTGCAAGGCTGCTTGCTGAATCCCAGGGTTTGTCTTCACATAATTCATGCTAACACAAATCCAGTTATTCTAGCAACTTTCTAAGCTTATATTTACAATCTGGCCCTATTTCTGGGTCTTGGTCGTTCTTCTATTATTTTAGGCATTGTCCAAATTTCTTGTACTAAGAGGTTTAGAGGCATTATAGCGCAATGTCACTTCAGTTATGTAGTCTGAAATTCTGGTTAACTGAATAATTTTTATGTTTGTTTCAGTGGGCATTTTTTGCTTTTCTGAATTTTTTACCTTAGTACTGTTAAATGTTTCCTACTTCACTTTCTGCTGATTCTTAAAAACATGTGAAAAAATACCACAGTGTAAAGTGAATTGCCTGTTTTGCAATTCTACTCATGTGAATGATCTTTATGTTTGTTTCTCTGGGTTGGAGACTAAGCTGTAATTCAATCCTAGATAAGAATGAATTGCAACATCTGATGCTGACGTGGTCAGACCTATATCATTACTGTATCAAGAAGCTAAAGTACACAACTGAAGGAAAATCTTTAGAAAGTACTTGAATAAAAATAAGGGTGTATTACTAATTGGATGTTGCTGGAGGAATATACAAGGAAATGTCCATTTCTACAAATGGTGATATCATGTTCAAGGACTTCCATATTATTATTTTGTACTATTTAGTGCTTGAATTTGATATGAGAGTGGGTTTTCACTTTTATAGAAATTGTCTGAATATGCTGAATAGTTAAAAGCAGTGTACCTCACAAACGATAAGTATTAAAAAATTTAACACATGCACCACTATTTATAACCCATATTTTCTGTGTTCAAATTATTTTGCTGTCTTGTTTAAGATAATCTCTACAAGTGTGAAACTGTTCATTTTTTTATGCTCTCACAGAACATACATGACAATGACAATGATTTTAAGTGTTTACATATATATTTTAGCAGATATTGCAGGCATAATTTTATCTTACAAGGATGGCTTACTAGAAACCAGAGGCTTTCATGTTTGACCATTCTGGTGCATCACTTTCTAAAATTTGAATGACACATTTTCAGATTAGAAATTGATATGTCATTTCATGTAGCACTAAGATTGTCAGACTAATATGTGCTAATGTGATGGCTGTGTTTTCCTTAACCATCCTTTTAAGATTTTTAAGTCCATAGAGCAGCATTTTCATAGGTGTCAACAAAAAGTAGGTTGGAATATGCATTCCAACACTTCTAAACTTTAAATATTATAATTATAATATAACACTGTGAGGATTTGTTTAGTCGATGTGTTTGTTGCTGGTTTAACTGTTTTGTAGGTTTTTGTTTGTTTTGTGATATCTGTCATTACTTTGCATTTCTGAAATATGTTTCATGTGAAAGGATGTTGTTCATTGTGAAAATCACATTACATGCATTTATTTGTGCACACTTTAATTGCATTGAATAAAGCTTGTTTAATGCATTTAAAGATTTATCTGCTATATGTCTTCTGTTTACTGTTGTACAATTATCTTGGTGCTTTTGCCTTTATGGTGGTTTGTCTGTCCATTTTGTCTGCTTTAGTGTGCTGCATGTTTTTTATTGTAAGGCTGGTATTAACATATCACAGACCATATGCTGAAACTGTATGTTTTTTTTTTTCAAGTTGTCTGCTTCTTTAAGCCAGAGGATTACTCTGCCAGTTTAGTATGGATGATTAAAGCTATAAGTACTGCACTAGATGTTGGTCACTGCATAATTTCTGCAGATGCTTTTCAGTTCTGCACCTCAGACTGCTTCCCACCCCCCACCCTCCATTGTTTAGCAAGCAAGTCTATAGCTTTCAGTATTTTGTATTCTGACTACTGGAGAAGAGCTAAAGAATCTAAACAACACTCATGCAACAACAATGCATGCATGAATGGTACAACACTCATGTCACAACAATGCTAGATTCCTGGCCATTTAATTAACTTTCATTTTCATTTCATTATTGTTAACAATGTGTGCTATATTTTTAGTACTATAATTTCAAATGCTTCTTTCCAGAATCATTTTATAATGTTGCATCATGTATCCCCATCACTATAATGGGCAAAGCAACATGTTGCAACTCCTTTTGGAAAAATGTGAATTTCTGCCTCACATGTGTGTTGTTATGTATTGTTCAAACCAATGCTATTTTCACTGTGTACTGTGCAAACACAATTACGGTAGAGTTTGTTTTCATTATTAATGCACTTTAATACAGAGCATAAATGCACATTTACTTATTTATTTACTAGAATTTCTTTGCCAGATTATTCTGAGTGGACCTATAAATATCCTTTTCAGTGGAGGCCCAGGGAGAAAATATCTAGTAAAAAAATAACAATTTGCAATTAATGATTCTATCTCATTATTGTAATAGAATAGACATTAAATGGAGAAAATCTGTGGAGACAGTCCATAACAGTGTGGTGTTTTTGCCTTACTAGTCTACATTTAACTTTAGTGTTCATCTTTTTTTGTTATGTATTTTATATAGTTCTGCTGAAAATGCATAGAAACATGAAAATATAAACACCATGTGCTTTATTCCATTCTGTTTAACCAGCATGTACTTTAAGCATATTAAACTGCATACCCGATATGCAATTGAAACTGTTCCTAGTTGCTTAAGAATTTTGCAGCTCAACCATTATTACATTTGGCTTATAAGACTAAACATAAGCAAAATTGCCAGTGATGTATAAAGGTCTGCTTTGGTAGACCAGATTTACACTTACCCGAATTTCAGATTCTGGGGACAACAACACCAAAATTTCAATAAACCAAACCTGAAGATTACTGTCTTTTTTTACAGAGAACAGAGGCACTTGGCCAGCATGGGGAAATTTGACCTTTTCCCCACTGTAGTGCGATCTCGGAGTTGGTATATTTAGTTATAGAGGATTGGGGGTGTGGAGGGGGGCCTAGCCCCTTACCTGGGTGGGTTTGACATACTTTGGTGTGTTATTTTGTTAAATGTTGGCCAAGTGTCTTCTTTCCCTGTAAAAAACTTTGGTAATGTGAAGGTTGGGTTTATTGCAATTTCAGTGTTGCTGTCTTGGTACTCTGCAGCTTAGGTAAGTGTAAATACGGCCTACTGAAGTAGACCCATGTATACATATGCTAAGTAAATCTATTCAATTTACCTTAGTCTTCTGAATGCTTAAAACTTAACCATCAATTGGTATGTATTGTTCTGTTGATTTAAAGAAAAAATGCTTACTGGCTATTTTACTCTTCCAAAAGAAAAGCCTCCTATGCCTTCTTTCTAACATTTCACATGGCTAACCTTTAATTAACTGCACCAATAAATGTCACCCTCTTTTCCTAAGTGTCCTATAGTGCAGTTTTTGTCAGTATAATGCAGTGTAAAAGAATCTTTGATTATGGCAGCTGCAGCAGCACTGAGCTTAGCAAGGTGCTTTAACCAGCATAGTAGTACCCTGCTACCAGTCAGACACTAACTCTGGTGCGGTAGCAATGTCTCCATCTCCTGCTTCACTTCCATGCTTCCTCACACCTAATAACATGGTCAAGTTACTTTAGATGACATGATGTCTCAAGAATGCTCCAAAGAATAAGAAAGTGCTCCTCTTTTGGCCCCTTGCTATGACTTTTAAAGAACAGTGCTATGATTTTTAATATTCAAAAGTTGAGTGGTATGCAGCCTGTCTCTGCAGTTCTAATCATCATTTAAGAATGAACCTCCTCTTTTCTACAGATTTGTTTTATGCAGATAAAATGCAGTGTACCATCTTTTTCTACACATCCCTAAAATAAGTGCCAGACAAGTTACATGAAGATCAAAATGAATGTTTCTGAGAATTCAGTGGTGGCTTGTTTGACTTCCATTTCTAAAGTAATTTACTGGTAGAATAATTTGGTTTGGCATTAGAAGTTCGAAGTGGGTTCAGTCGAACCCACTTCAGTAGAAGTCAGGAGGCCCAATGGTGACAATGTCAAACCCAACATTGTCGAAGTACGAATCTCTCCCCCATCTCGACCCATGTCAAAGCCCATTCCAAGATTTACCGTGAGTCATATTTCGACAATGTTGGAATTTGACATTGTCGTTTTAGCAGAAGTGGGTCAGTAATTCCATCATGCGATGGAGTATGGTTCGACCTTCTTACGGTTAACTGAATAATTTGTGTCCTTGAACTACTTTGTACGAAAGGTGGGACTGTCTTTAATCTCTGTTGTATCATTCACATTTTCTGCAAAATGTCCATTGTGAAGAGCAAGCCATTTAATCTCTGCTCACTAATTTAATCTAGATCAATGTCAATGCAGGCATGGCTTTGCATCTATACACAAAGGTAGAATATTCAGAAATATGATTGCCTCAATCACATTGGTGACTTTGTTACTGACTCCTGCCAGTGAGAATAACATGAAGTATATCTGAAATATTTTAACTGACTTTGATTTTCAAAGCAAAATGAAATGCATTCACCTGATATTTTCTTCTCTTCTTATTTTCTCATAGTTATTGGTAGCAATAGCTAGGCCAGTGTTGAAATTACCACTGTTCCTTTAGATCACGTTCTGTGCCTTCTGCAGACAGATTCACTGTATGCCCATATTTATTTATGCATTTATTTATTTAATTATGTATGTATGTATGTATGTATGTATATATGTATTTATTTATTTACAGTTTGTTTACAAGGCTGGAGGACTGGTACAGGGCCCTTTTCATATGCCTCCCAGATTAAATGGTAAGCAATGGCATTGTCACAGGTGGTTGCTAGCAGTACATGGCTACATCCTGTGATATTTCTGTGGTGTACTCCTACATACGGGCATGCTTGTGGAATTCATTCTACTGCTATTTGCTGAGTGTGTAACAGCAGACAAGCTGATATGCCTGTGTGTTTCTGATACTTCCAGGCCTCAGATACTTTCTGGTAAATATTTGAACAGCCCCAGGGAAAGGTACATATAAGTGGGATACACCGGTGATATATTTCAGATATTTTGCTGTTGAGGCTTTGGGGGATTTGGAGCATATGTATTACTACACCTTTTCTGATGTGTAAGCAGTGTCTATTCTCACTTATTGACATTTTTCATTAGGTGAGATTCCCCACCTTTCTGCCTACTGTTAGTACATTTCACAGGGAGTCAGAGGGGCACAGCTAACATTTGTTTACAAATCAGGGATATCCCTGTAAATCAGTCACAGTTGGGAGGTCTGGCCTCTGACCTATTCAAATATGACAGTGTTTATCCTGTTCTCATACTGTGTGGGGTTTGTAAGGTGCTACTGTAACATTATTCCCTACTAGCATGGCTGGTTCTCTTTTCACAGTCATGTCATGCAATTCCACTACACTTGCTGGTTAAGGGCCACAGAACTAGATTTGTGTTATGCCATTCCTATTCACCCTTTACATTCACTAATTGTAATGCATGATATAGTTCTTTCAGCACTACGTTATGGTATATCAGCTCTGGCTTAGTGGTACTTCCTGCAGTCTTGTGAGTCCAAGGTCTGGGGTTCGAGACTGACAGGGGTATTTTATTTTGCTGATGAGCAGTACAGGAGCCCTGCCATAGAGTGACTAAGGCAATTTTAAGTAGTTGTAAGCGGGTTTGTGCGGGTTTGCGTGACGCTTAGCGATGCTTAGCTAAACGCACACATGCGAACACTGGTGCAAACCCGCTAACTACTATTTAAAAGTGCTTACTCCCGCTAACCGGTATGACCCTGACCTTGAGTAGCATCTTACCCTCACCAAGAATGATGCCACAATATGAAGACAAGATGATCAATTTCAACAATTGGCTTAAGTATTGGTGTCATTCAAAGGGGATCCAATGCCTGTCAGCCTGGGATGACATGCTCGACAAGCCACGATGTTTCGCTAGGGACGGCTTGCACCTGTCACCCCTGGGCTTTCAGATATTAGCAAAGGCTCTTGCTACCCCCATAGTGCCTTTTTTAGGCAAGGCTCAAAAGACAAACCCACCTCCATAGGTATCACAAGGGATAAGAAACTAAGATTAATGCTACTCAACGCCAGAAGTCTAAACCTCAAGATGCATGCACTCGAAACTCTCCTTATCATGGAGAACATCGATATCTGTGCAGTAACAGAAACCTGGTTCAAGGCTTCTGAGAGCACCCTAGCACTACCAGGTTATACCTCATACCATGCCTTTCGGCCCCAAAACTTGGACCGAACCACAAAAGGAAGGGGAGTATTAATATCCGTCAAAGATACCCATACCTCCAGGTTGGTGGCACAGCACGAAACATCAGAGACTACCCATGTGCAACTAACAGTGGGTAAAACTGCCTTCCAGTTTATAGCCTGCTACAGACCACCCTCCCAAACCCAGGAACCCCACTCGGCCTTCCTGAGAACACTGGAAAATATGAAGGTCTCCCCAAACACCATTATATTGGACAACTTCAACTACCCAAACATAGACTGGGAGCATTACTCTAGCTCCAACACCCTAGCCCAAAGGATCCTAGAATTTATAAACTCAAATGCTATGTAACAACTTGTTACCACTTCTTAAGAGGGGAAAACATACTGGACCTGATCATCACCAACATGGGGACTCTATGCTCCAGACCAGAAGTGTATCCCTCATTGGTAAGATCAGACCATAAACTAATCTCACTGGATATTCACATCCCGACTCCACCCCCTGCCCTGAAAACCGCAGTGAAAAACTTCTCTAATGGAAATTTCACACTCCTCAAAACCGAGGTGGAATCCTTCAAAGCCCCCGGGCCTGTGGAAAATATGGCCCAGACCGCAGAATCCTTTATAAACGCATTCTATGAACACCTTCAGGAATGCATGGATCATGCAATCCCAAATAAAACCAAGTCCCAATCCTCCAAAGGCAGATGTTCTGTCTGGTGGACCCCAGCCATAAACAAACTATACAATAGAATGAGGAAGCTACTACATGATAAAGGGAAGGCATCTCTGATCAGTATTAGCAAAAAACTACGGGCACTCATAAAATCGTCTAAGGCCAGCTTCGAGAGAAAAATTGCACAGGACACTAAGGATAATCACAAGGCTTTCTTTAGTTACGTTAGGAACCTGGGTGGGAATTCCCAGATATGCTCAGAGTTAGTCCAAAATGACAAAAAATACACCCCCCCCCACTCCCCACCAAAAGGGCAAATATCTATCCCAGCAGAGTGCTGCTGCCCTGACATCTCAGTTGCTCAGGTAAGAGCTGCCTTCTCCAAAGCAAAAAACACAGCATCAATGGGACCAGACGGTGTCCCGGGCTGCATCCTACATGAACTTCAAGAAGAGCTAAACCCAAACATAAAACTACTGTTCAGTTTCAGCTTTACTACAGGATATGTACCCAAAGAGTGTCGTACAGCAACAGTGGTCCCTCTCCACAAAGGTGGTGCCTCAACGGATCCTGGAAACTATCGCACCATAAGCCTGACTAGCTTGGTCTGCAAAGCTATGGAAAGGATCATCATGGACCTCATAAATAAAGATATTGGGGACCTACAGACACTGGATCCTTCCCAGTTTGGCTTTGTTAAGGGCAGATCCTGCCTCTTAAACCTAGTTGATTTCTTTGAAACAGTCACTAAGGCCATTGACGAGAGGAAGGTGGTCCACACAGCCTACCTGGACCTCGCAAAAGCCTTCGATACAATACCCCACTAGGGCTTTATAGATAAGCTCAGCAGCTTAAATATAAACCCCTATGTCACTAGATGGGTTGCAAACTGGCTCAAGGACAGAACCCACATGGTTAGAATTGCTGGAGCCATGTCAGACTCCAAACCAGTTACAAGTGGCATCCCACAAGGCTCAGTCCTGGGACCTCTCTTGTTCGGTATATATTTCTCGGAGGTACAGGCCAACACGGAAGGACTGTGGCTGACCAAGTTTGCAGATGACTGCAAACTGGATGCCATAATCGACACTCCAGCCAACACAAGCATCCTCCAAAAGGGCCTCATAGAAACAGACAACTGGTGCCAGAGCCATGGCCTCAAGCTAAACGCTAAAAAGTGTACAGTCATCCCCTTTGGCAAAAACAAAGTGCTCACAAATTACCACATAGGTGGTAATCCATTAAGTACAGAAGAAGTAATTAGGGACCTGGGGACCCAAGTTGATAGCAATCTCTCATTTGACAACCACGTGGCCAAAGTGGCTAGAAAAACATTTTATATAGCCAACCTAATCATGAAGGGATTCACATCTAGATCAGGGGAGGTCATCGTGCCTCTTTACTCATCCCTCATCAGGCCCATAATTGAGTACAATGCCCCTTTTGGTATGTACCTTACCAGACACCTGCAGCAACTGGAAAGACCCCAAAATACCTCACCAAGAGGATCAAAGGGCTAAAACAGATGCCATATGCTGCCCGGTTAAAGAAACTCCAGCTCTACTCAGTGGCATACCGCCTGCTCAGAGGCGATCTGTGCCTGACGTATAAAGCCATGTCCAACCCAGAATTAATGGACATGCTGCACCTCAGAAAATCCAAATCCCATCGAGCTATGCGCTCGAGAGACTTGAACCTCAGCACTGAAATAGATAGGACATGCTGGAGGGACAGATTCATAACCCAGAGGCTCACTTCACTCTGGAATAAAATCCCAGTCCAGGATAGGCAGAGTCCCTCATTGACTCTCTTCAAGAGGAATCTTGATGAGTGGATGGGAGATCGTAGGTTTACCCTGGGTATCACTTCTGTGTCACTGTTAGACAGAGGCACAGTATACTAACCTCGAAAAATGGCATAGCAAAATTATTTTAAAATGGGTGACGAAAGCCAAACACACTCTGGCTAGGCTTATAAATGCCCTAGGGCAGATAGCCTAGTATGATCTTATGAACCTATGAACCTATGAACCCCTGTGCTAATTTCTTTTAAAGAAAAGAAAATGGGGAGATAGGAAAGTGGTGAAAAGGGTGGCACAAAGAGGTACACACAGTATGTAAACAAGGCTTGGGATGTGCAGGATGGGTGTAGGGAAGGTCCATAGCTGCCCATTTCTTTAGCAGCAACAGCTGTGCATATGCAATGAATTTGGAGTGAAATTTGAAACCTTCCACCCCTGGGAGAGGGGTGAGGACAACAAAGTATGTTGTACTGCCAATTCTAATTATCAGCTTACATGTTTGTCCGATGGACATGTGTGCAAAATGGGCAGCTATGTATGGTGCATAATTTTTTTCTGGGTACAGATTGCCTTTTTTTTTTTTTTTTCAGGTGAGAGTGGGAAGTGAAGTAGAGAAAGTAGGTATGTCCGGGGAGGTAGGTTGGGAAGGAAAACAGACAAGACAGACAAGACGCATACAGGGGCAGTGTATGACTCATGGGGTGGGTGACACAATTGACGGGGTCGGATGTTTGGAAATCGCAAGCCCATGAGCCCATAGATGGTAACAGTGGAACTGAGATCCCCACCTATGGGCAGTCACCACTGAACCTTCACAGCCCCGAGGGTGGCTGAGCTGGGGGCTGCGTAGGATGGGCAGGCTCACCCGTGAGATGCACCACTCTTGCCTCAAGCTGGCATAGGGGATCAGCGACTGTACGCTGGATCTCCCTATGCACCACAGCCTGGACCCTTCGAAGGGTGACAGGTGGCCCTTCTCCACCCACGTTTGCACGGGGGGATGAGCCCCATCCCCTGCAGTGCTTCCACCCAAAGGTGGCACAGGACCAATGGAGGAGAGGAGCCCGGGCTGGGCACCGAACTTGCTGGTGCGAGGTGCACTCGCCGGCTGAGGAGGGACTGATGGGTCTGCTTGGACCGTCCTTCCCATACGTTCTGTGATTAGGTGTGTTTAATTACAACATAAGTAAAACAGCATTCCAGATTAGTTGTAACAGCATGCAATAATATTCCCATTAACCCAACACACCAAGGGTACAACAGTTGAACAGCAAGCAAAACACATGCATATATTGAACCACAGTGATTATTCCAACAGCATGCAGGGATGTTTGGTAGCAACAGGCCACCATGACTGTGGTGTTTAAACAGGGCACATGCATCAACGTGAATGCAAATATTTATAGAACAATAGGCATATGTCCCAACAAATATTTAAGATTACACATACCCATTGATGTGTGGAATTGCATGGTTTATGCACATACAGTAGGGTGTATAAAAAACCTTGGTTAACATCTTATAATGACCTTTTAGTCTACACTACATTCCTAGTGACTGCAAGTGTATATCCCCTACCTGTATTATTACACTTGCCATCATACATTAGGTTGTGTTCTGGGTTTGGCTAGTTCAATATATGTGTTTTCCGGCAGTGGTGAACAATATCCGTGTTGTTGGACTTACTAGTTCAATATATGCCTGACCTATATCTGACATACTAACTGTCCAGGATGCAGATGTTACTGCTACATATTTCTTGATTGCATTTATATTTCTTTATCTACATATCTGGGATGTTTTCACATGACATTATCACTTCGATTTGTACAGAACCCTGCATTTCTTGACACACACTTACATTTCTGGAGAAAAAATAACATGCTACATGTGTGCCAGGTTTACTTATTCATGCCAGCCAATAACTGCCTGTTGTGGACTGTATATATGTTTCACAGCTACTAGTACTTCCATCACCCACTTTATATGGGACTGCACAACTCTGGGTTGCCAGCACCTTTTCAAACAGTACTGTTTGTATACTGCAAGGGTACAACAACATTTCAGACTCTGTGACACAGACACACTCTGGGTTTTAGACCTTTATTAATGACATTACACACTTTTCCACAGGCTCACTCCTTTATTTGTTTTAACGGTGTATATGGCAGACATGTTCAAGACACATAATATCTTTATTAATGAGTTAGAACAATCTTTTTTCAGGCTCACTCCCTTATTTTATGTAACAGTGCCTGCAGAGATATTATTCCAGACATATGTTACCTTTCTTAATAGGTTTCTACACTCTTTTCCTGCCTCTCTGACATTTCTATCTGACAGTACATGCAGAGGACTTATTCAGGCAATTTTATGGCTGTATTATTGGACTACAACACTTTCTTTCATGCTCTCTCCCATATTTTATATAACAATACATGTAGAATAATCACTAATCTGCCTGGTGGCGCAGCCTTAGCAGCCTATCAGCATAGGCTTGCTGATTCGTAGCATGGTTACCTGCAGATGTAAAGTAAATGAAGGGATATTGAGACATACCTATCTGTTATACATACTCCATTATCAATTCTTATATATTGCATTCTATGGCTACATACTCAGTTGTGGGGCATCCCGCATCCCACGGGCCTCCTGTATCCATTAATTCAGGTGGTCCTGCTTTCATCTCTTCAGGTCTGCTTGGTGGTGAAGGACCTGCTCACCAGTCTGAGGAATGCCTGTGGCACTGGTGAGGTCACGAGCTAACCGGTTCCAAGCCTCTGCCTTATATTCCATCCCTTGGAACTGGCCCTGCAGGAGTCTTGACTCGTGACGGTGGACAAGTAGCAAAACCATGTATTTGGACTCCTCAATGCCCCAACATTGCACTTGGAAGAGTGTTCCCTCTCCGACACCAGACATTCTAACTGCAGATGTGATCTACAATTAGTTATGGCATGTATTCCCACCACTGGGGCTTAAATATGCCGCATTTCCCACACTTTTTTGTGATTGGCCATTTTGTAAAATTCTCGGCTGACTGCAGACCTGCTTAGTAATGGTTAAACTACCATTACTAAGTATATGTATGTTAACAGTGGCTGTTTCTCCTAAGTTGTCATGGCTTAGTGGTTCTGTGCTTTGATTAGGATGCACAGAGTCCTGGGTTCGAACATTGTCATTCATTTTATTTTCATACTGTCCAGACAGGCTAGGGGGTGTGGCTGCATTTAAGCAACTTTGCTCTACATTGCCCTAAGGTGCGCTAGTTGGCACGGCGCGCACGTCCGCATAAACAGATTGCGCTGGTTAAAGCGCTATTTCGCTATGGGCACCTCTATTGTGCTGGGTAAAGCGCTGTTAAACTATGGGCACATCTACTGCGCTGGGTAAAGCACTGTTAAACTATGGGCAACTCTATTGCGCTGGGTAAAGGGCTGCTTAACTGCAAGCAATTATGTATCAGGATCCTTTAAAAATGTAATATTTTGTTCACTGATACATTGGCCATTTCACTGCTTTTTACTGATATTTTAATCATATGTGTCAGGTATTATTCCATGTACTGGTTTAAAATATAAATAAGAAGGGGAGTGGTGGGGCTCGAACGGTGAATGCCTCTTCTTTGTGCGAACGCGTTACCATTACGCTATCATGACTGGGTGTGATTTGCATAAACATTCTTTCTTATGCTCTTCCATGTTGGAATTGCTAACTACAGCTAAGCAATGGGCACACCCACGCACACACATGCAAATACGGGCAGCTATTTTGGGAATTAAAAAAAAATAAAATAAATATTTTACTTTTCATAACTGTGATGGGGGTTTACAATGTCAGGGAGTGTGGTGTTTGGTGCTAGGACATTTGAGCGGACTCGCTCTTGTGTGCTTTCATTTTCCTTTTACAAACCTTGCAGGGGCTTGGCCGTTTAGACTGCTCGGCAGTCAGACACGCCCTCTGCTTTCCTACCTGCTCCGTGTAAGACTTACGGTTGAGTCAGCATGCCCTCATGAATATTCATGGCACGCTGACATCATACCGTTCAACCGCAGCCTCCGAGTAAGACTTATTAAGTCTTTAATGGAGGATTCGTGAATCCGGGGGAGAATGCACAATCATAAACCTACAGCATTAACTAGCACCCTTGAAGCATGTTTTTTGTTTTATTCTAAAGGTGCTATTTTATTTATTTTTGTATTTTGTTTAATTTTTTTAAGTGAGACATCCCACAATTCTATAATGTAGTCTGTAAGACAGCGTCATGAAGCAGAGCTAGCCTAAAGAAAGATAACAAGGTAACAAGCAAACTATATATATAAGTGAAGGAATAATGTATTGACATATACATCCGCCAGTTAAAGTCACCATATAAAACTCCCTTTTCTGAAACTCCAATTTTTTGTCCAAACCAAGAGACTGATGTGACTTAGGATGTGACTGGGCAGAGTCCATGGACTGACCAACCTACCTGATTAAGAAATGATGAATAAGTAAGTAAATAAATAAACTTCAAACCATACTGGAGTTATACATTTTTCCTAGTAATCCTGCTTCTAAGATTTTCTTACCTTAGAAATACGTCAGGTCTTAATAGCAATCAGTTATGGTTTTCAGTTTCAGATTAGACACACACACACACACACACACACACACACACACACACACACACACACACACACACACACAGACACACACACACACACACTCACACACACACACACACACACACACACACACACACACACACACACACACACACACACACACACACACACACACCCCAATCCAAGCTGTCTGGAACTGATTTTACTTCTTTTTGTATTACAACTACTTAGCATCTTATAGATATTGTAGTACTGATCTTTGCTTAGCTTTAACTGGTGGATATTCTGTATACATATATGTTTTCATTATTCTTTCATTGGTATATCATTTACTAGTTACCTTGCATTTCTGCAACTTGTGCTAAAAAATACTAATAATAAATAAATAAATAAGTTAGTGAATACTAAATATGTTCTAACATGCATCATTTCTTATTGCATACTGATAATGTAGGGTGCAAACAACATTGCTCAATATGCTGGGCATTATGGGTACAAAACAGAATGGTAAGAGGAGTAATGAGACCTGATGTCATAGGCAGAGAACCTCCCGATCACATAGGTAAGTCTGTTATTTTCCTATCATTTCCACCCTGGACGTTACTGCTGTGCATAGCAAACCACATCTGCATTTGTTTTTCTTGAGTATTTTATTATATGCTTTTTGTAATTTTAAAGTGTGTGCTTTGTTTGACTCTTGGTGTTTTTATAGTACAAATAGCAATTTCTTTGCTTATTTGTAGCTGAATATTTCATGTATTGTACTTTCAGAAATAGTTATAATTAGAGAATAGTCAATGAACATGTGTATCTTCCTGCATATCTGTGGATATGTGCTGTGTGTATATGTGTTTGTGCATATGTGTCTGTCTGACTGTTTGTATATCTGTGTGTCTTTGTATCTGCCTCTGTGAATCTATGTGACTGTGTGTGTGTGTGTGTGTGTGTGTGTGTGTGTGTGTGTGTGTGTGTGTGTGTGTGTGTGTGTGTGTGTATCAATGGGTCTGTGAGTCTCTATATTTGTGTGTGTGTGTGTGTGTGTGTGTGTGTGTGTGTGTGTGTGTGTGTGTGTGTGTGTGTGTGTGTGTGCGTGTGTGTGTGTGTGTGTGTGTGTGTGTTTGGGGGTGTTTATGTCTGCATGTGCATGCATGTTTGATTTTGTGTGTGTGTGTGTGTGTGTGTGTGTGTGTGTGTGTGTGTGTGTGTGTGTGTGTGTATAAGTGCATGCATGTACTGGCATGTGTGATCACACTTTAAAAGAATTCAAGAAAGTAGGATTTATTATTGAGTTATTTATGTGACTGGAGCAAAGCCATTTTACTCTGCATTTAATCAGACAGAACGCAGTTTAACAACATAGCGCTGTTCTGCTGTAATCAATGCTGATGTGAAGTACCTGAAATGCAGCTCTATAACTGAACTAATACATTGGAATAGGTTCAGCTGGAGCTGTGACATTTTTGCACTGGAATTTATATCAATGGCTAAGAAACATATATAAAAACACAGACACACTCTCACACACACACACACACACACACACACACACACACACACACACACACACACACACACGGTTTTAAGTATGCGTCAGACACACTCACACACACACACACACACACACACACACACACACACACACACACACACACACACGGTTTTAAGTATGCGTCACTGTGCAATGCTGAAACCGAAGGATATTCTCTCTCTCTTTTTTTTTTTACTTTAAACAGCTTAGTTTGACAGTTAATGTGACAGTTGTCAAAATATCTTCAAACTGCATCTGTCAAAATATTTGTCAAAACTGGGGATGTTCATTCTGGTACTGATAGAGTCACATAGCTCCTTTGTAAGCTTTATAGCTGCATGATTTTAGTTTAGGAGCTGTCTCTGTTGACATTCTGACTTTGGACAATGTTTTGTAAACTGTTCACAGATTTCAAATATTTAATGTCAAGTTATCTATCTATTTATCTATGTCCTTTGCAATTTGTTTTATCTGTACCTCTCATCCAGGAAAAATATGCCTAAGTAAAATGTTTGCTTGCTTCTTGTACATTATAGTGAACTATATATAGTACATTTCTCAATCTCAGAGGCTCTGCATCATGCAGTACACTTGTTACATATAAACTATCCCTTATTTACAAATAAAAGTTGCAAGTTTCTTCTTTAGGAAAGCAGCAACATTCAGCTAAAGGATTTTTCAGTGCCAGCTGTGCTGATTTTTTTCTTTCTCTAAACGGCATAGACACATTGCGGTTTGTTTTCTCAACCATTGCAAATATGTAGCTTTTTTAATATTTTAAAATGGCACTCTTAAAAATGAAATACTTGAATGAAAAACAAGAGGGAATGCATAAATAACACAAAACAGCTGTCAACTGAGCTAAATCCAATCTAGGCTGTTGCCACCTAGGATACTATCTCTTCTGTACCTGCTAATTTAAAATACAAATGCCTCAACTACATGAAATAAAACACAATATACTATATCCTAAACAAAAACCTGCACATGACATGGCTGTGCTATGTTTAGTGTGTAAACTGATTTTTGGAATACCTGGCATGCAATGCTTTTATTATGCATACCCATGACATTCAGAATTCCTTTTGTCAGTCTGTCATTATACTAACACGTGTGGTAATCAAGCAGTCAATACAAATAAAATGAAGATTAAGAGATTAGATGCCTTTGTGGCACCCCCAGTCTTTAACAAATAGCAATATTATTATCTATACATTTTTACAGGTGTGATATAACAGGTTGAGAAAAATATTAGAATAACTGAAGCAATTGAGGAAAATGATGAAATCTAAGATATTTTTTCTGAAAAAATATTGTTATTCACTAAAAAGGTTTCGAAATAGTGATGTAGACAGTATTTTGTTAAATCATATTCCATTACTGCTGTTTAAAGCTTTTCACTTCCAGGCAGAGGTTAAATGACTGTGGGTCAGTAAATGATTTCCTTTGGTTAGAAGTACTCCTGGATTATCTGGATAACAGCATGTTATGATAACATTTGACCTCGGGAGCTTGTTTAACCATTGCAGATGTTAGAATGTCACCTGCTGCAGGCTTTCTTTCAAGCTTGAA
Source organism: Protopterus annectens (assembly GCF_019279795.1). Classification (NCBI taxonomy): domain Eukaryota; kingdom Metazoa; phylum Chordata; order Ceratodontiformes; family Protopteridae; genus Protopterus; species Protopterus annectens. The sequence goes on from NC_056745.1 coordinate 732,202,385, forward strand.
ATGTCAGCTGTAGTTGACCCTTAAATAAAGTTTAAGAAATAATTATAGTCTATGATTCTAAAAGGGATACGTTTACAATGCTTATATAATCAGTCTTTGTTGAAAAAGCAAAAACGAAAGGCCAGTACCAAATAAATCCAACCAAAAGCAGATTTATTGAAACTGCAAAGCGCTTTTCATTTAGCACACAGGCTAAACTTCTTCAGACAAGTTCTATTCAAACATACCTCATTTAAGTAGTCACACCCTTAGACACCTAATTAGCTCTTCTAAAAGGTGTATAACCCAAGAATTTGTATACTCAAAAAACGAAACAACAGTCAATGATAAACAAATGGGATACGATAATTAAATATAATATTTGAAACTACATGCTACTATTTAAGTATAAATATGAAGAAACTTCTCATTTCATTTACTAAAACACGAGAAATAATTAATTCACTATTCATCCTGGTAAAATAAGTTGGGAATAAAAAGGATGTAGTGACAGCACATAAAACTTATTCATATCTATTGTATACACATTAATTATATGCTAGTACTTCTTCTTGATCATTTAAAATTCACAATATTGGTGGTTGACTTCCCTTACTGTATTAGAAACATTCGTCCTATATTACAGTCATGCAAATGTCTAAATAAGGAACAACCAGAATGTTGGATTAATGGAGAACATGGAAGCAGCAAATATTTTTGAACATGAAGATAATTTAAATACTATAGGGAATGGCAACAGTAGTAGGCAAAATGTTCCCAACCCCCGCGGCCAAAACCACAACAAACAACAACAGAACCAACCGTGGGTTTACAACACACGAAGGAACAAGAAGAAGAGGAAGTAGAATGTGGGGCCGATGAAGGGGTAAGTCATAACTCTGACACTTTTTCCGATTTTGGCTTTGAATCTAACTGCTATATGAACACTGACAACATTATCACTAATGTTAACAAAATGTGCAACATAGTAACAAACAAAGAAGGGGACTTTACAGAAGTACAACTAGACCCCCTACTTGTAGAAGTTTTTGCTAAGGGCCTAATCTTTGTTCCCTTATATAAAGTAGATATGGCTAGACTTTTAATAGATTTTAAATTATACATAAGAAAGTTGAATTTGTGTATACTAATGGGAAATGACTTGAACCAGGTAACAGAACAGATACGAGTCCCTAGCACATTTAACCCACCTATCCATCCAACCTTATTACTCTTTAAAAGAGTTTGTGAGACGGATTTTAGAAACTTAAATAACCCATCACATAAATCAAATTACAACACCTTTATGAATTTAACTAAAGAACAAAGGGACTGCCTGATGAACTTCCAACACCTCCCAGTATGATTGATAAAACCAGACAAAGGAGGAGGGCTAGTACTGATGGAGGTAGAGGACTATAATACTCGCATGAATAGAGGGGAAGCATACACAGTAGTAAGCTTAAATGAGGTAAATATAGCTTAAAATAAAATAAGAATATTTATTAATGACTTGTTTATTGATGTTTTAATTGACCTGAACACACTAAACTATTTAACTGTGGCCTCTCCCAAAATGCCAGTACTATTTGGAGTCTCTAAAATTCATAAAACCAAGGAAAAATCCTCCCATGCATGCTCTAGTGGATGCCAGACAATCCATCACATATCCCTGTGCAAAAGTGGTAGACAACATACTGAAAAAATATGTAGCACTCGAACCACAAATCTGTAAAGATTCCTGGTTATTTTTAAATAACATCAATAATCTGGATTTCAAAGAAGAATATAATTTCATGACAATTGATGTATGTGACTTATATACGGTTATACTGCAAGACACGGGACTGAGTGGGTGATAGAGCACATCAGATCCAAGGGAGCACATCATAATGAAATGAGACTAGTGGAAGAACTACTTGGAATAGTGCTAGAAAATAATTTCATTATATTTAACAACTACTTCTATTTACAAAAAATAGGGGTAGCAATGGGGTCTCTCTGTGAAGCGAGTTTTGCAAACTTAGTGTTGGCCCATTGGGAAAACAGGGTCATTTTGGATAACATCGAAGTAAGCCAGCACTTATATTATTACACTCGCTTCTTGGATGACATATTTATGAATATTAAAGGAGACTCAGTACTAGCACATAACCTGATTGATATATTTAACAATTCAACAAAATGTCTTAGATTCATTAGTCAACTCACCATGGACACCATTAATTATTTAGATGTCGAACTGTCAAAGATTACACATACCAACAGTATCAAGCACGCATTTTCAGGAAGAAAACATATTCCAACTGCTTTCTCCATTACACCAGCACACACCCATACCACCAAAAGAAATCAGTGGTAAAAGAGCAGCTGGTTCAAGCAGCTAGGATTATGACAGAACAGGAGAAATTTGAGGATGAATGTAGGATATTGAAAACAATGTTTATAAAAAGAGGCTATCCTAGGGAACTATTGGAAGAACTAATAGACGAAGTTGACTTTAAACGTCAACAAGGCAGATTCAAACCTATACTGATGGACCATCATAATGAAGGAGTCTTCACTACTACCAACCTGAATTTATAGGTTGGAGTAGAAGAAAGTGTTTTGTCATTGACATAAACTAAACTACCAGGAGTCCATTACAAGCTATGCTTCACTTTTACATTGAATACTGATTTTCAAGCTTTCAGGAACATTTTGTTCAAAAACTGGGAACTCCTAATGAGTGATAGGGACCTATTAGACAAAATAGGTGACCACCCGGTCCTAACATATAGGAAAGGACAGAACCTTAAATCAATGCTGGAAAATAACAAAACAAGAGGTAAAAAATTCCCAGGGACATACAAATGTGAAGCATGTAACCAATGCAAACATATAGATACAGCTATTAAATTTGTAATAAGAGGTAGACACTACTATATGAATGACAAATATAATTGTAATTCAAAACTGATAGTCTACCTAGCACAGTGCCATAGTTGCGCAGCATATTATATTGGCAAGACAGACCGTAGATTTAGAGATAGGGTGTATGAGCACACTTACTATATTAGTAAATGCAAACAGGACAGCCCTCTTGCTAGACACTGTAAGGACCATCCAGGTCATGGTTTTAAATTTAGAGTCATCGACTCAATTAGGACCAACCCTCAGGGGGGGCCCTACTTGTTACTACTAGAAGAGTTAGAGTTAGTTAGACTATGGTTGAACTCGCACGATTGACCTGGATTGAATGAGGCCTGTTCAATAGCACCTGTATTGAAACTTAAGAACCTAAGTAGATGAAATCTACCTTTAGGATGTCTCATTAAGTTTAAGTTTAATTTGACTTATAATTTATCAAGTCAACTTCAGATACACTGGGGTAGTATAGTCTATCCAACATTTTGCAACACGACTACATTCACAATACTGTGATGATTAATTCTAGATGGGATAAGGACTCGAGAGTTTCTTTTCTTAGATTTTTAACATGATTTTTAACATGAACGTTATGACATGGATTGTTAGATATTTATTGACTAATGGACTTGCTTAGATGAAGTGACTGTAATATAGGACAAATGTTTCTAACACAGTGAGGGAAGTCAACCACCAATATTGCGAATTTTAAATGATCAAGAAGAGGTACTAGCATATAATTAATGTGTATACATTAGATATGAATAGGCTTTATGTGCTGTCACTACATCCTTTTTATTCCCAACTTATTTTACCAGGATGAATAGTGAATTAATTATTTCTTGTGTTTTAATAAATGAAATGAGAAGTTTCTTCATATTTATACTTAAATAGTAGCATGTAGATTTAAAAATTAAATTTAATTATTCTACCCAATTTGTTTATCATTGACTGTTGTTTCATTTTTTGAGTATACAAATTCTTGGGTAATACACCTTTTAGAAGGGCTAAGTAGGTGTCTAAGGGTGTGACTACTTAAATGAGATATGTTTGAATGGACCTTGCCTGAAGATGTTTAGCCTATGTGCTAAACGAAAAGCGCTTTACAGTTTCAATAAATTTGCTTTCGGTTGGATTTGTTTGGTACTGGCTTTTTGTTTTTGTTTATTTTGAGTTTATGTCGTTTGTTGAAAAAGCAATATAGCTACTTTTAGGACACCTGTTTTATAACCATATGTAACAAGAGAAAGCTTTACTTCTATCTCATTTTGAGTTTTTATTTATTCAAGTTTTCTCTTCACCTACAAGGATCATTACCATATCATTTTCACTGTGTTCTTCAGATTTTATAAGAATATTTAAGACCATCAAATGCTTAAAAAAGGAATTAGCACTCTGATCATGAGAAGGATCCAATCATGGATACAGTTTGGAGGGAGCATCTGTATTAAGCATTCTGTTATTTTTCTTCCCTATAACCTTACTCACACTGTAACGTCATGGGGAAGGAGGTCTAATACAGATATTAATCTGCCTTTCAGAAAAATATTCTCAAGGGCAGTTAGTCTAGTATTAATGTCTATGAACCTATGGACCTATGAATGTTAAGAGACTAATTCACAGAAGCTATTTGGAAATAATTCTACCACCGATGCTATGCACATTATTAGCCTCACTGGTACAGTACCCGGTTACTAGTCAGACAGGCCTCACAGGGAATAGCCAACACCTTGGAGTGGTCCCAGCCTTGTGTCAGGCAATGTTTTTACAAGTGTTCTGTAACTCATGGATGATATGCATCAAAACAAACACCACCCATTCAAAATATTAATAACTCTGTAAAGTGCTGTGTAGGTCTCATAGATTTGCAACAAAACAAATAATAGTCATTTAAAATATAAATAATATAGGCAAGAGCATCACATTCTGACTGAGTTCCATCTCATAATTTATAAAATTAATATAAAATGCTTTTAATGCCTAGCAGTCTAATGTTCCGTAGGCAGCTAGCCGCAGGCAATGTGAAACAGTTTAAATGTGGAACAATATTTGACCATCACAGTCCTAGTCCACCAAAACATGGGAAGTCATGTTGGCTCCAACCCAGCAGACTCCCTATATAAACCATAAGAGTGACACAATGAATAATGTACCCCCACCCATTCAATAGTGCTTCATCATGTTGCACCCAAAGCTTAAGAAATTCAGTCAATCTTATGATCATTGCTTTGTCGAATGTATTGTTAAGGATGAGCATTTACCAAAAATGTTCTACTAAAAGTGTATACTTAATTACTATATAAAGACAACTTCACTGCTAATTTAGGGATCATGAAGATTTCTACACATTTAAATATGAATATCTTTCTATTATCTGTTAATGCTGACATAATGCCATTTAAACTTTAGAAGTGCTGAAATTTGTTGAAAGGAAATTACCAATATGTCCACACACACACACACACACACACACACACACACACACACACACATTATATCACTGACTTATTTTGTAATTCTCTTTCTTGCTTGGTTTCATTTGCTTTAATTGTTTCCAAAGAGTTAAAACAGACATGCTGTCTTCAGGTCTGCTGGAAAGAAAACAGGAGCATAATACTGGAAAAGATTTGCTTCTTCATTCATTAAATTGCAGTGGCTATAAACCACATTGCAAGAATTTCAGCAATTGCTCTGTGAAACATTCTACTGTCATATATGTCTTACAGCATGTTACCTTCCTCTGTGAGATGTAAGAACCTATAATACTAACATTTTTATATGTGTTTGCCAAGCTTTTTCACATTTTGCTTAGATAAGCTTTTAGCATAAAAGTTAAACTTCTTCCCAGCCTAAGCTGAAACTATGTACATTTTGATTCTCTGCTACTGCCAGGGCTTTGACACTTCCCCCAGTTATCTATTAAAGTGCAGACCGCCATTGATTCCGGCTGATGCTTCACAAGAGTCATTACATTTATTCTGCTATGACTGATAAAGAGTAGGCCTAAGTGATAGATAGGGATTCTGGAAATATGTTAACATTCTAAAATTTAATAAAGCCTCTGGAACTCATATTTATGCTATGACACTAGCTTAGAACCCATTATTGTATTATCCCACAAAGGCTTTCTGTAAAGATATTTAAAAAAGCCTATGGAAGTCATATTTATGTTATGATACTAGCTCAGTATCCATTACTGTATCCTCTCATAAAGGCTTTCTATAAGAAATTAAACTTATCAAGCAGAAAGCATATTTCGATGTTATGTTGCCCTCTCTCAGGGATTATCATGTAATCATCACATATCTTCACTTACAGAGATGTGTACTAATTACTTTGATCCCAGCCATTATTCAATGACCGAAAAAAAAATTTCTAACTTTACTTTTCACTCACATTTTCAGGCTTATATATGTAGCAACCTAAATATAATTACTTACACATTTAACTTGGGATCTGTGCTGAAGAATCAGTATAGAAATCTAATGTCAAGATGCTGCAATATGGAGAGGCCTTTGTAACTAGCAACTCATGAAGCATTTTTCCTCATAAGAAGTCATTACTTTTTTTTTTTTTCTGAGATATATGCAACGGTTTGGGGGAAGAATTCCCTTTCTTATTGGTTGTGGAATTGCATAGTTAGTATGTATAAGTAAGGGTGTATGTGGATTTTCCTCCCCTGCTGAAAACACTTTTTTTCAGTGAGTTAAATCTTAGATTGGCACTATACATCCAGAAGGAGCTTCAGCTTGGGAACATACAAGAGGCATAAAACTGTCTGCGCATAGTATTCCAGATAATTATTCACCAGATAATTACAAACTCCGTGATTCACCAGCATTCAGTTTGCAGAAATTAAAACAATTTCATGTACAAAACATTTATTCGTTTGTATGAATTTGTTAACCGGGGTAATGTACTGGTTCCAATGATGGATATAGTTTTATCTAGACACTAAACAATCTGTATCAGTTTTCTGCTACTGCCCTTTATGTGTCATTTATTCAGACAAGGGTATAAATGATGACCATTTTCACACATGATATGGAAGAAAGAAATGGTGCAAAAACCTATAAGAAGCAGATACCACTTTGTATTTATGTAGAGAATTCAGGGACTATGGGTCACAATGGCCTAAAGATAAAACACTGTCTCACTAAGCCAGGGATTGTGGATTTACGTCCCATTAGGGGGAAGTATCATTTTGACCAGAACTGTGGAAAAATGCTAAGTGCAGGTGTCTTGCGGTTTCAGGGTTCATTCCTGGTTACCCCCTTTTACAGCTGTGGGAGATCATTTGACTGCAGATCAAGGGGACACCAATCCAAGAATCCAGGTGCCCCTGGTAGTGTTGCCTTTAAGCTGCTGCAGTGTTTTGATAGAAAGGACCCAAAGTATTAATCTAAAGGGTCTCAGTTCAAGTCCCATTTAAAGTGCAAAATTCAATGTGCTGCCATGAAGTAGAGATTGTGTACTGGATTCTTGGCAACAGGTATCATCCAAGCTCAAATTTATGTTTAGTGGATCACAGTTCTAAGCTGTAAAAGAGCTTTTTCCTGAAGATGGGGATTGAGTCCCTAATCCTTTACTTGCTTCCTCTGTGACTCTTACCAAGCCACCTATCTAGTCAGGTCTCTGGAGCTATTGATAAAATGTATAGCATCCTCAATGGTCATCTGGGCCATACACTAAGTAATTATTTATGAACCAATATTGCATACAGTATACATTCAACTCAATAACCACTGCCCATTCAAACCACTGCCCATTCATATAGGTGCCCAAAAGAATATCAAGACAAACACAAAAAATGCATACAGGGTTAACATACAGTTTAGCTCTCAAAATAAATTTCATCAATGCCAAATCTTATTTATGTATTTGTTTGTTTGAATTTGTTTAATGGGATACAGCACTCATCATTTCTGAATAGTTTCAATCTCAGCCCATTTTCTGTTAATGTTTGTAGGAAAGTGGCTATTAATTCCATAAGTGAGAAAAATATGCACCAAAAACATCAAAGGCATGTTATTGCCCCTTGAAGGATACCCCATAAATCGTAACCTTAGAAACCTACTCACATGCCTAGAAACAAATTGGGTGTTGGTGTTCCTAATATGTTTGCATTTCTAAAGCTTGATCAGATATTGAAACAAAACTGCTCTCTAGACTATCAACAACTGGAACACAAGTAACAGATGCCAGTGCATCTTGAATCTAGTTATAGAAAACACATAATTTAAACTGTTTCAAAAGTAATGCTACAATATAATTCCATATGCTTGGGTAGTCACATTTTAAAAAAATATAATCACACTTTTATATTTAAACAATAATAGTGAGTATGTAATAACTTATGGACTCTAGACCAATTCTCATTAATTTTTGTATTATTTGTATAAAATATGGAGACTTCAGAAAAACAAACTTCATCATTGAATGAATTTCTTTTTATACAGTTAGTTGTTATTGATTTTGTTTGGTGGTAGATGCCGGGGGGCTGTAAACACAATACTGCCAGCTAAAATAACAAAGTATGAAATAAGAAAAAAAAAGTTATTTCATTTTTTTGATTATCGGTGTTTTATATAAACTCCAAGCATGCTGATGACATATTGCTAAAATGATCTTAATAAAAATAGAGTGTAATTTAAATGGCTGAGGCAGAATATTTCTTTTGTTAACTTAGACGTTACTGAATACTTAACAGCTCACTTCAACACATGCCTGTGTGGCTGGCATGCTTTATTCATTTAATCAAGTGCTGCTATCATCCAGAAACTCAATACAATGATGGAAATAACTGTACTTTATACAGTGTTATGAGAGAAATGCTTTATTAAGAACTAGGGTACACAGCCGCCATAGGTTTGTAAGTAAATACTAACCTATCAGTCTGCAGACTAATATACGCTTAGCCAGTAATCAGGATGTGAGAATTAAACACTGTACCTTATATCTTAATCATTATGCCATTCCCCCCATAACAGTCCTTCACCTGATTTGGATTTTAGGGGATTTGCCCTACATAATAAAATACGGTTTTAAAATAGTTTCCTATCAGCAGATTTTAGTGCAAACTGTGTTAAGGTAAGTGACATTGGTGACCCTGTCTTTGATCACATCCCAGTATAGTAGTCCACCCAGCCACAGAACTAATATATAGCAAAACATCAAAAGAAATAAAAAGCCACCTTTGATAGTGGCTCTTATTAATAAGCACTAAGTTGGAGAAAAAAGAAAGAAGAAATTAACAACTCTTCCCACATGACAGAACTAAAAATATGCTTCTACTTAAGGTTGCTTTAGTCCTAATCCTTTTGAGAATTACTTCCTTATTGTTGGCATTTGCAATGTCAGCCTCTTCAAAAAGGAGCAGAATGTACTTCAAATAAACATAAACCAGTTTATTACGTGTTGATAAATTAAATGTGGTCAAAGTCCATTGGAAGCTGCTAGGTTCCCAGCTTTCTATATCCCAGCTGTTCTCTCTCCATCCCCACACCCACATCCACATATATATACTTGAATCATACTTAAGCATTAATAATTCACATATGTGTACCTGAATCATGCTTTGATATTAACATATTTTGGCTTACACTGATAACTGATCTAAATGCTGTAGCCAGCTTTGTTTGCATTATAGAAAGACACTTGTCCTTTGCTAGGCAACACCAAAAGATACACATTTTGAATTTTTTTCATTTCCTAGCTGGTGTTAAGTATTTTTTAAAACAGGTAAGACCTACAAAATGCAAATACCCTTTTATGAGTTACCTGATAGAGAATTGGTCAAATTAGTTAACTGACTTGTCAAAAGTAATACAGAACGAAGTACAACTTGTGGGAATGAAAGTCATATCAACAAAAGATGTACTTAATTTATAGCTCATTGTCTTAATCTGCTAAGTTCTACTATAGAGATATAACATTTGAGAATATAATTTTCCCTAAAATGAAGCATAGTCTTTGAGATTCAGAGTCATGCTAACAGAATGTAGTGTATTTACAGCTTAGCATGCCTGAACCCGCTAGGCACCAGCCAGGTCTGAGCTTTAACAGTTTGTACTGTTCTTTGCAGACCTGCATGGACTTGCTACCCAGGTCTGCATGTTACTATTTTCTACAGACTCAGTCAGACAACAGTTGTAATCTTCTTCCTTCTTTTCATTCTATACATTCTTCCTCCCAAGTTCCTCTAAATAATAGCACTGGCCAGTATAGGGAGGCAACAGTCTACCTTTCCATTCATTGCCAGCCTTCTAGATCATGGCATCCTAAGGCAGTGTAATAACTGCCAAATGATCACTGAAAATAACTTCTTGCTCAACCAAATTGATTCCACGTATGAGAGATGCAAAAACATAGCTAATTTGGAGGCAGCCCTCTTAAAATCCCATGCATGCAGTGAGCATCATACTGTTTCACCTCCTCCTATACAAGTGCAGCATCCACAATACTATTAGTACTATACAGTCGCACACTGACGCCTTTAGGAAATCACTATCTAAGCCTCCTAGACCTTCTATCAAGGAACCCTCCCCCCATACAGCTATTACATATACCCCTTAGTCAACATGTTACAGGAAGCAAAAAAGAGGAAATAGAAAGGAAATGCTTGGTAAATCTTGATATCCATTTTGCCTACTAGTTGATTTCTTTCAAGAAGGAATTCACTTCTTATAGTTAGAATTCACTTCTTATAGGTTCATAGGTTCATAGGTGGGTACTAGGCTATTGGCCCTAGGGCCTATATAAGCCTAGCCAAATAGGTACCCTGGCTTTCGCCACCTAAGAAAATTATTTTCCTGTGCCACTGTTGAGCAGAGCTACAGAAGTGATCCCTGGGGTGAATTTCCTATCTCCCATCCAATCATCAAGATTTTTCTTGAAGAGTGCTAATGAGGAGCTTTGTTTGATATAGATAGGTAGTTCGTTCCAGAGTATGGGAAGTCTCTGGGACAGAAATCTATCTCTCCAGCATGTTCTGTTTATAGTGGTGACAAGGTTTATGTCCCTAGAGCATGTAGCTCGGAGGGATTAGAATTTCTTTAAGTGGAGCATGTCCAACAGCTCTGGGCTTGACATAGCTTTGTATGTTAGGCAGAGATCACCTCTGAGTAGGTGATATGCGATGGAGTAAAGCTGGAGTTTTTTGAGATGGTCTGCGTAGGACATCTGTCTGAGGCCAGTAATCCTCTTTGTGAGTATTTCTGCAGCATTTCTAGTTGTTGTAGATGTCTTGTGAGGTACATACCAAAAGGTGTGTTGTACTCTATAATGGGTCTAATGAGTGATGAGTAGAGGGGAACAATGACCTCTTTTTTCCTGGATGAGAAACCTTTTGTGATGAGGTGTGCCACGTAGTAGGACTTCCTGACTACTGTGGTGATGTGATTATCAAAGGAGAGACTACCGTCCACCTGTGTCCCAAGGTCTCTTATCACACTTTCGGTGTTAAACAGACTACCACCTATGTGGTAGTTCATGGGTACAGAGTTTTTACCAAAAGGGATGACAATGCACTTTTTGGCATTGAGCTTGAGGCCATAGCTTTGACACCAGGCATCTGTCAAAGTGAGGCCCTTTTGTAGGATGTCCGCATCATTAGGAATTTTGATTATGGCTCCTAGTTTGCAGTTGTCTGTGAACTTTGTTAGCCAAAGACCTTCTGTGTTAGCCTGTACTTCTGAGAGAGGACCCAGGACTGAACTCTATGATACTCCACTTGTCACTGGTCTGAAGTCAGATTTGGAGTCTGCTACTTTCACAGTGTGGGTTCTGTCAGTGAGCCAGTTAGCAACCTATCTTGTGACATTGGGATTTATACCTAGTTTAGTGAGTTTATCTATAATTCCAGAGTGGGGGATGGTGTTGAAAGCCTTGGCGAGATCTATATAGGCTGTGTGAACCACCTTACTCTTATCTATGGCTTTGGTGACCACTTCAAAGAAGTCTATCAGGTTTAGGAGACATGATCTGCCTTTTACAAACCCAAACTGGGTGGGGTCCAGAGTTTGGAGATTACCAATGTCATTGTTTATAAGTTCCATGAGGATACATTCCATAGCCTTGTAGACCAGGCTCATCAGGCTAATGGGGTGGTAGTTCCCAGGGTCCATGGTGGCTCCCCCTTTGTGGAGTGGAATAATCATCACTGTGCACTATTCAGTGGGCACAAAGCCTGAGGTGAGGCTATGACTGAACATGGTACTTAGATGGGGTGCCAGTTTGTTCTGTAGTTCATGTATAACGCAGCCTGGGATGTTGTCAGGTCCCATGGATGCTGTGTCCTTGGCTTTGGAGAATGTTTTTTACCTGTGCAGCTGTGATTACAGGAACTTTGTATTCTTCCAGTGTAGAGATGGGCCCTTTAGGGGGTGAGGGGGGGGGGTAAAGTTAGCACTGAACCTATCTGCCAGGATGTTGGCAATATCAGTTGGTTCTGTATATTTAGTGCCATTGACCAGATCTGAGTGTTGCCATTGAGATTCTTATCATAGCTATATAATGTTCTGTGGTTGTCTTTAGAATCAGTGGTGATTTTGTTTTTGTAACTAGCTTTGGAGGATTTTATGAGGGATCTCATCTTTTTACTGAGGCTGACCAGGGAGTTCCTCCAATCATGGGATTTTACTCTTTTTTGCAACAGTTTCTTTCTTCTGTTGTAGAGTTTGTTTATGGGAGAGGACCACCAGACTGGCTTCTTTTTTTTGGAGGATAGCATCTTAGTTCTGTTAGGAATTGCATGATCCATGCACTCGTGTAAGTGCTTATAAAGTGCATTTGTGTAGGATTCAGCAGTCGTACCTCTATTGTCCGTCTGCATGGGTGTCGTGAAGTTTGCCACTTCTGTCTTAAGAAGCCTGAAGTTGGCATTGGAGAAATATTTTACGGTGGTTTCCTGAATGGGGGCTGGGGGCGGGATGTGGATGTCTAGGGTGATTAGCTTGTGGTCTGATCTGACCAACAAGGAATTGACCTCTGGTGTGGAACACCGGTTGCCCATGTTGGTAATGTAAAGGTCTAGGATATTGCTGGCCTGGTGGGGTTGTGGATAAGTTGATCCAAGGCATTGGAATTTATGAATTCCAGAAAATGGTGAACAAAAGAGTTGGTACATGAGTAGTTTTCCCAGTTAATGGTGGGGTAGTTGAAATCAGCCATTTTTAGGGTGTTAGGTTGTACCTTAATATTTTCCAGTGTATCAAGAAATGAGGAGTGGGAATCCTGGGGCATGGTGGGGGATCTGTAGCAAGCTACAATTTGGGTTGCGGTCTTGCCCAGAGTTAGTTGCACTTGGATAATCTCAGATGCATTATGCTGAGCAACTAGCCTGGAGGTGTGGATATCCTTAATGAATATGGACAAGCCTCCGCCTTTAGTGTTTTGGTCCAGGTTAGGTGGCCGAAAGGTGTGGTATAAATTATAGTCTGGTAATGCGGGGGTGCTCTCTGGAGCCTTGAACCAGGTCTCTGTCACTGCACAGATGATGTTCTCTATTTTAAGGAGTGCCTTGAGTGAGTGCATTTTGAGGTTTAGACTTCTAGCATAGAGTAGCATTACCCTCAGATTTTGCTTGCTTGTACCTGATACGGTGGTGAGTTTGTCATTTGAACCTTGCCTAAAAAAGGCATTATAGGAGTTAGACGAAGGGATTATTTTTAAATGGAGTAACCAGAAATCCAATCCCTGCCAGGGAACTAACATTGTTAACTGTGATAACAGATTTCCAGAAGTATTGTTGCAGAGCAAACTAAACAATGCAAGCATTGGACAGCTTATCATTCTTTAAGATCAAACCAGCTATATTATTCAGTCTTTTTTCTGGTCCTTAGTTATAATTCCAGTGCATTTCTCTACTGGCAGAACATGATCACAACTTTAGTAAGTTCTTGTGCCCTTTAAATCCTTAATGACTATCAGAGCCCAGAAAATAATGACTCCAGTGTAACAGAACAAAATGTTAGACATCAGCAGAAAGCATTTACAAGATCACACTTGTGCATAATGGAACTTTAAACCTAAATATATAAGTACAACCACAGAATTTGTTTCTATCTTATTTGGTAACCACCCTTAAGGTACATATATAAGCTAACCACTCCACTTAAGGTATATTGATAATCTCACATAAGCATGAAATATATCTGTAGCTAGTAGGGTCTGGCTTGTTAATCTTCATGTATTATTAAAGGGCTTGAATTTATCCAAAACAGTGTTTTATTTTTTCATATAATACAAATTACATTACTAACTTTTTAAAATTATATTCTCATTAATAATAATCCTACTTATCTTACTAATGCAAGCTTGAAAATCCACAAGCATCACTACACAGTGTTAATTCGAGAATGTCCATTATGCTTTATTATTTTATACTGCATTGTGTCAGTTCTGTTATGAATCTGTGGTTCTTCAGTGCTGGAAACACTCTTATGATCGGGCATTTTCTTTCCTACCTCTATAAATGTCTTGTCTACAGAAGGAACCACTAACTTATAAAGTCCAACTAAGGAATGGAATATTTTGCCCTGTATGAGATAAATAATTAGAAAATTCTCAGAATATTAATAAAGCAGTTTTGAATATGATATTCAACCAAAACATCAATTCTTCCCCAGCCTGTTCTTGAAGGAAAAAGACAGTTCATTTTTAATATAGTGATGTTAAGAGCATTAATTTAGCATAAGGAGTGTAGAGGGGGATTATTTGTGCTGTTCAAACAATAACTTCAAATGCACAAAGAACAGAGCATTACTGAGGACCATTGAAGTAATTTTGAGAATCCATGCTCTACATTAATGGACAAATTAATATCTGATTAAGATGGGAGTTTTCGAATGCATATTGATTTGATTTGTTCAAGTTGTATAGCAAGTATATGTAACCATGAAATGAGCAATAACATTATAAGTAATAATCTAAATAATTTAAAACTATAATGATAATAGTTATTAATAAACCCATTTACTTCAAGTGTAGATAACATTTTAGCATGTTTTTTCTTTATCTCCTGAGGTTTTAAGTTTAACTCACCATATTCTCCTTCTCCACACAATCACCAATCCCATGACAATTTCAACCAAATGTAACCTTTTTCAAGCTTGTAGCACCACTGGGAGATTATACCAAACTATTTTTTTCAGTTTATGAAAGATGCAAAAGACTGATTTGGTGAATCCTGCTCATTCTGAGTTATCTATACACATTTGGCATTGCACATTTTTAAATAATAGTATTTGCTTTTCAAAAATTAACATATATTCATCAAACTGCATAGCCATATGTTCAAATAATGTACGTCTACATTATTAAACCATGAATACTGTCATTTACACTCTGCATAGTCCATTAGATATTATAGTCATAGAAGGTTATAAGTTCATATAGGATGACATATGAACCACAGATGTCATCCATCCATATTTTAAATCCCTTCCCTAGAGAGGAGTACAGTGGTAGCAAAGTAAGCTGGGCATACCAGATGTCTCCATCCCAGTTGTAGCCTTTGTTTCATTGTGAGTGATAGGCTCACTACGCTCCCCTCCCTGCCCCCAAATTCCACCCGCCCCTACTACGTCTAAATTTATCTGGGTGGTACCACACCCCTATTACAACAACCTATCAGGTGATCCATATGGCAACACCCACCTTACTCTGACCCTCCCACCCAGCACATCTGCTCTTGTTTACTTTCTTGTCTTCTCTACTACATTTTATCTGCCTTCTTTAACCCCTATACTCTGTCTAGGAAATTTGAATCCTATAGACCATACACCTCTCTCTCACTATGTTATTTCATCCCTTATTTCATTTCCTACTAATCACCTATGTACTCACCCTCTATGAGTACCAAACACTCACGGGCTGTCAGTACCCAAAAGGCCACACTATTACTCTATCTGTACAACAATCCTCCTTAAGTCATGCTAATATTATAGAGTCATACTCAACGTCCTGCTCTCATTTCCAGTGTACTAAACCTAGGCCCACTAGCTCTAGATCTAAGCATTACCACAAGCTCTTAAACAAACTTCTGAAACTCCTCTCAAGGTACAGTCCTAGTCTCACTCTCAGTGGGGATATCCACCCCAACCCAGGCCCTGCCACATCTAATAAAAACAACCCTACTTCATGTAACCTAAACTACACAACTCTAAACAGTAGACTAGCTAACTCTCTCCTGGTCTGTCACCTCAATATTAGGAGTGTTAATAATAAAGTACATGAACTACATGCCCTACTGGAAGCCCACTCCCCTGAGATTCTCTGTTTAACTGAGACCTGGCTCAAACCTAGCACTACTGACAATGAAATAGTTCCACCCGGGTATAATATACACAGGTTGGATCATACTACCAGGAAAGGAGGGGGGTAGCAATACTTTACAAATCAGAATTAAGCATAGCCATTAATCCTATCCAACCACCTATGTTTAACAACTCAGAAATTCTTGCTACCAGACTCCAACTTAATAAAAAAAATGCATTAACATCATCTGTATGTATATCCCTCCAGGTTATAATATACCAACACTTGAAGACACCCTACAATGGCTCTCAAGTCACTATCCCCAAGAGACCTTATTGTTTGGGGACGTTAACATAGACTGGAGCACATGTTCCCCAGAGTCACCTACTACACACATTAACCTGCATGCATTCTCTCAACTCATATCTAGCCCCACCAGACTTGGTAAGTTAAATCATAAAGATAGTCTACTCGACTGGGTACTCACAAATAGTAGCCCCCAACTATATACCGCTGGTACCCTCCCTGCTGATCTTAGTGACCATCTTCTCACCTACATAGTTAAACAAAAATCAATTATCTTGCAGACACCCTTACTGAGAAAAGTTAGAAACAAAAATGACTTTGACCCTGCTAAATTTCAGCGGGAACTTAGGTCCTGCAACTGGTCAATACTCATACATCTCCCACTGGATGATGCAGTCAATTATTTCAACAACAAATGCCTTGAAATCCTGGACTGGCATGCACCTGCCCGCTTAAAGAGAACAAAAACAAAAAATGCACCTTGGCTATCTAAAATGTCTTATCAAAAAATCAATAATAGAAATAAACTATGGGCCAAATGTCAGTCCACTAAACTCCCCATAGACCATGTTACATATCGACAAGCTAGGAATGATACCAAAAGATCCATCCTAAATGATAAAAAACAGTACTATTATAATCTACAAACAGCCTACCAGAATAAACCCCAGAAATTTTGGACTGGTCTGAATAATCTCTTTCGCCCTGGTAAAAGTACTACCCCTACCCCTGCTGCTACTTGTGACAAATCCCCTGAGGATGTCTCAAACAGTTTTAACCACTTCTTTACTGAAACTATTCAAACCCTAGCCAATCAATTACCCACTAGCTCTCCAAATCTTGATAACGCCAGCCATCTAACCAAACCCACTTTCAATTTCCAACCAGTACCCACCAGCTATATTCACAAACGAATTAAAAAATTGAAGCCCACTACACTCTCCGCCGACCAACTCCCTGCTGATTACCTTCAAATATCAGCTGATGCCATTGCCTATCCAGTCTCAATACTCATCAATCGGACCATAGCTGAAGCCAAAATTCCCACCATTTGGAAGATATCCTATGTTATCCCACTACATAAAGGTGGTTCCTCTACTGAATTTTCTAACTATAGACCAATTGCCATACTTTCTCCACTCGCAAAAGTCATGGAAAAATGCATACAAAAACAACTTATGGATCACCTACTCCTGAATCACCTTCTAGCTGACACCCAACATGGTTTTCGCCCACATCATAGTACTACCTCTGCCCTCCTAGCCTTTACCAATGCCATAAATACCAACCGTAACAATAACTACATTTCTTCAGCCCTCTTTTTGGATCTTTTTAAGGCCTTTGACATGGTGGATCATCAACTTATGATTCAGACCCTGCAGTCTTATAGGCTCGACTGCAAAGCCCTTCAATGGTTTACCTCTTATCTCAGTGGGAGACAACAGGCTGTTATCTGGCAGAATAAGCTCTCCATCCTACTACCCACCACCTTAGGAGTCCCACAAGGCTCCATACTTGGACCCCTTCTCTTCTCCATCTTTATTAACAACCTTCACACTGTCATCCCTAACGTTAACTGCATCCAATATGCAGACGACTCTACCCTGATCTGCTCAGCTACATCCCCTGATGTGCTGGAATACTCCACCCAGTCCACCTTTAATATCATAGAAAGTTGGTTCACTGAACATCGATTGTTGCTAAATCCCAAAAAAAACAAACTGCTACTATTCACTCCCACACCAAAATCTTTTACCTTTACTTTCACAGTAAAAGCAAAGGATGGGACAATTATTACCCCTGAACCCTCAACCAAACGTCTGGGTGTCATTATTGATAACAACCTAAAATTTGACCTACACGTGAACCAAGTGATCAAAACTATCAACAAAAAACTTGGGTCACTATACAGAATAAAAGCCTTCTTAACCCCTTCTGCCAAGATTACCATTGCTCGCACACATTTACTCTCTACTCTTCTATATGCTTCTCCTCTTCTCTCAAATGTAAACAAATCCGTTCTTAACAGACTTTCCACCTGTTATAATCATATTGCCAGGTTTGCCACTGGCTTGCCTTATAGGACCCACCATTGTTTAAATCTCTTACAACTGGGCTGGCTTGAGCTTCCCAGCCTTCTCCAGTTCAACCTACTAGTTATGGCCAAGAAAATCCTTCTTTATCCCGAGAATACCCCTGCCCTAAAAAATATCATCACCCCCTACTGCAATACAAGACTACTACGATCCTCAAATAAACTGCTAATCCAAACAATAAAAACCCGTAATGCAGCTGGTGACCTCCTCTTTGCTAACACTGCTGGCAGAATCTGGAACCTACTACCAGCAGATATTACAATGCTCACTACTGTAACTTCATTTAAAATCAAACTTAAAGAACATCTGGTGCTAAACTGGGTCTGCCACTGTATCAAGCCGGGATAACCTAAAATTCTTTTTGTTATTGGTTTCCTCAACGTTACTAATAACCTACCACCTCTTTCTATCTTAACCAAGAAATTATTCTTTTACCAATGAAAATATCCTCTATCCTTGTATAAATCAATTTGTATAATGTCTGTTTTCTATTACTATTGTTATAAAGCTGTTGTTTTGTCTTAGAGCTTTTCTCCCCGGGCCTCTGCTGAAAATGGAAATAACTCCAGTCAGATCATCCCGGTCAACAAATGTAAATAAATAAATAAATAAAAATAAATAAATTGTGTGGTCTCCCACTTGTCTTTCATAAGCAAACTGGGAGATATAATGCCTCCATTATCTCCTGGATCTATCATGGGATATCATCCCATTGAGCCATGCCCAGTACAGTACCTTTGGGAGGTGCCCAATGGGAGAATCCTCTCTAGAGACTCCAACCATCTATTGACTTCTCTCAGCCCCAATGAACAGTGGCTCTGCTCCAAGAAACTAACAAGTGACTGAGCTATTCGGTATGTCATGGAATGTGAACCCAGCTGCTTTCTAAAGTGATCTAATTTTGGAAACATGTATGTATGATCTCTTCCTTTCAGTCACTACATCATGATGACTAACGGCAAGGAAGGAGACACAGACTACCACTTACAGTGAGAGCTCTGTCCTGTGACTCAGTTTTTCACTCAGATGCTGCAATCCAGAACAATGATTATAGTACTGTTGCCTTTGAATGTACTGAATGGTTGATCTCCTGATCCCTTCTACCTTCAATCATTAATAAAGCCTCAAGATACTTAACTTTCACCTCTCATGGTAAATGTCCCCTTCACGTATAGAAAGCAATTTACTCTTTTCAGGGAGAGAACCATGAGCTCTGACTTGAAGGTGCTGATTATAATTACAGCGGCTTCATACTTGACACTTAAACAATCAAGTGGACACTGGAGGCTACAGTCAGCTGTTCTAAGAGGAGGACATTATCTATAAACAAGAAAATGCAAACATTACATATTCAAACTAGATGCTCTACAAAACTCAGTGACACTTTAATATATGACCCAGGGGGAGACAAAATTCAGCCTTACTTGAGTCACATGCCCACCCAGCATATATTTGTATTTAAGTATGGATACAACTCTACATCCTCCAATAGAGGGAACAAGTGATACCAAGCAGAGGGCCTGGACTGTTAGTGCTGCAGCACCCCTCACAACATATTCTGGCATACAGGGTTACAAGGACATATGGTTTTGTCACATCAGCAGAACACAACTGGACACATGTCGGCATCACTGACCATCTGCTATGACACTTACAATATCTTTGCAAGATCTAAACTAACTCTGTTCTTCTTGAATGAAGGTGTAGGTTTCTGAGTCTCATTTTCAGCAGCCCAATGTAAGCCTTCCCAGGAAGAATGAAGAATGAGATCCCTCTGTATTGGGAACATACCTTTATGCTCCATTTATTTGCAAATGTGGACCATTACCTAGTTTGTAATGTGTTTTTTTTTTGTCTCTGCTTCTATGGAGCATTGCAAATGTGAGTTAACTGTGATACTCCAACAATGTTCAGTATCTTGAGCATTTGGGGCCATGTCTCATCCACTTCCCTCTAATTAAACAAAATAGGAAACTAAGAAGAGTAATTAAGTCCAGTAAGGTGAATTATGAGGTCAAGATAGCCTCATAGGCTAAAGAAAACCACAAGGCCGTCCACAACTATATTTGAAATCACAAATGTAGCACACACAAGTGTGCTAAACTGGTTGTCAGTAGTGCCACCTTCACTGAGCACAGCGACATTGCAAATTTGCTGGCTAACAAATTCAGCTCAAACTTCACCCCCCATCAAATACCTACTAGCTTAACCCCCCCCCCCCCAGAATTAACAGGGAGCAGTTCCTGGCAAAATCTTGATAAGGCCAAAATTACAAAAGCACAGCATCAATAGGCCCCAACAATATATCAGGATGCCTCATAAATAGCTTGAAACATGACCTATCAGGATCGCTTGAGTCACTTTTCAACTATAGCCTCAAAACAGATTTTGTACCATGAGAATGGAAGACTGCAGTGGTTATCCCACTTCAAAAGGCTAGACCATCTACTGACCCTGGAAACGACAGGCCCGACAAGTCTAATATACAAAACCATGGAATGAATTGTCATGGAAATGCCTTAAGACACTGGACCAAATCCAGTTTGGCTTTGTAAAGGGAGGGTCATGCCTACTAAATCTGGTAGACATCTTTGAGAAGGGCACTAAGCCAATGGATGTAGGGAAAATGGTGATTCCAGCTTACCTGGACCTGGCTAAGGCATTCAAAGCAATACCCCATCAGGTATAGGTGACAACACTGAACTGGGCATGAACTCCTGCATAATTCACTGGATTGTTAGCTGGCTCACAGATAGTTGCCAGGACCCAAGAAGTCAGGATTGGTGATACCATCTCCACTGTGAGACCAGTCACCAACAGGGAACCTCAGACTCTGTGCTGGGACCACTACTATTTGGCATCTATTTCTCAGAGGTAAAGGGTAATAATGTCAAGGGTCTTTGGCTGACCAGGTTCGCAGATGACTGCAAATTGGGAGCTATCATAGACTAACCCAATGACATAAACAACTTACAAGAGTGTTTAACATAAACAAATGACTGGTGCCAAAGTCACGAACAAAATCTCAATGCCAAGAAAGGCATGATAGTGCCTTTGGGTAAAACTGCCATCCAAGCTAATTATTCCATCAATAAGACACACTTAATAGTTGACGTGGTAGTCAGGGATCTGGGAAATTATGTAGACAGTAATTTGGCCTTTGACCAACATGTGGAAATCATTCTGTGTCACCCAGCTTGTAATCCAAGTACAAGAAGGTCATAGTGCCACCTTATTTGGCCGGAATCAAATCCATCATTGAGTATAATTCCCCATTCGCCATGCACCTGACCAGACATATGTGACAACTGGAACTCTCACAAAGGTTTCTTACCAGGACAGGCCATGGTATAAACACATTGTCCTATACAGATCATCTTTTAAACCCTATTTCTATACTCTGTCTCCTACAGGTTACTGAGAGGCATTCTGTGCCTGGCATATAAGGTATCCTCAGATCTAGTTATGATGGACATTTTGAACATCTACAGAATCAACAGCATCAGTTCTGCTAGATTCAGGGATTTGAATTTTGCTTGTGACATAAACAAGATTTGTTCATGAGACAGATATGTGTCTCAGATGATCCCCATGTTCTGGAACAGACTCACTATCCACCTACCTCTCAACCTCTTAGAACAAAAAGTCTGGACAAAGCCATAAATAATGGGGGGATAAAGGCCCCAAAATAGGGGCATCCATTAGCATGAATTTTCTGAAGGGTATGGAGTCTGAAACTCAAATGCCTGTTATTATTTTCTGGCTTTCATCCTCAAGAATTTGCCAGTGATTTGCCAGAAAACCAAAAACTTATGACGAACAGACCAAAAATATGAGACAACAATCTGGACATTCTGCAAAAATCTGGGCAGTTGAGAGGTATGCCAATCCATGTGAAGCAGAGTCCGTTCCTAACCCTATTTAAGCATAACCTTGAACTTGACCAATGGATGGGAAATCGGAAATTCACCTCTGGTCTGGTCCCCATATCTCTGATAGACCAAGGAAGGTAGCAATGCTCAAACTAACATACAATACATAACCTCTAGAAACTTCTTAACTAACATGCCCCCTCCTAATAAATGCCCATGGTACATAGGGGCACAATTGGGTTGGATTGCATGGATTGGCTTATAAAGGCAATGGTGTTCATTAACCTAGTATATACCTATGATCCTATGACCTATATCACAGCTAAACTGTTTAATCATTCTAGCAACTTCATCTACATTAACCCATCCAACCACATCAGTTGCTTCTGTCACTGGATCATCAGAGAAGAGCAATTTCAATGTATACAGGTACCCCAAAGTGCTCCTTCCAGCACCCAACAATGTTTCCAGTTGAGTTCAGCCTTTCTCCAGCCTTGCTGTGAACAGACAGTCTCATCGCTTCCCTCTGAGCTGGCATATGGGTTGCCAAAACCTCTCTGAAACTATTCTCTCCTGGAATTATAACATTATTATTGTGAAATAGACTGTGTGGACTTAAAAACCTTACAACTGAATTGTATTGTATATTTATACAACATGTACAAATAATCTTAATTCTGGCTTGTTTTAGATCTGATACTTAATGCTTACCTAGTTTCATTTCTTTCATCTTCCTTTCCCATCAGCTTATTTTCAGTGTACACTGTTTCTTCCAAAATTCTAAAGTATTAGTTCTGATGCATATCATCTTTTTAAATAAGCAGATCATGCTTAAAGACCTAAATGTTCTCCAAATACCCAAGAAAGAAAGAAAAACCTATGAGAAGGATAAATAATTTGAGCCAAAGTGATCCTATAGTATAGTTCTTAAACACTGCACACTCATATCCAAACACATTTCCAAGGACTCACTAGCCTAATGGTTATAAATGGGACTCGCGTATCAGAGACCATAAATTGATTGTTATGGGTTCCACTCTGCCTAGCAGTCTGTGAGCTGCTAATAAGCTTGATCTTGCAAACCAGAGCCTGTTTCTATCAGTTATGCCTACTATATGACCCCGAACAAGTCATCTAGACCAGACAGAGCTCCTGGATCAGCAATGAAAAGAATTTTGGGTCTACTGAGTTTACCCAGCTAACAAATAAATAAAGTAAAGCATATGAGCACTACAAGTTACCTCTCCTTGATAGCTCCAGCATTTTGAATCCTGCAATAGCCGTCTGCTTTTCCATGCTACTGGGATGGAATGCAACTTCACCATAGACTGTTATTGTATCATATTAGAAATCTGATCCTTTTCTTTAATCAGGATACCTGCATGTCTTTATTTAATGAGCGCATATCTTTTTTTTCCCCACATATATCTGAATGATTAGAAGTGGTCTGTATCAGTGCCTAGTTTAGTTGTGTATAATTTTAAACCAGAAACCTCACGAATAAAAACAGGGGTCATAAAAATCAACGCAATAACGAACCATGAAAGTATAAACTTTATTACATAATCCGGGTAAGCGCTTTTATTCCAAATGGAACTTCTTCAGACCAAGTCAAAGACTTAAAAAAACTTATTTAAAAGATTACATCAGAACCAGCTGACCAAAGTGAATCAATGAATTAACCCTTTTCTTTTTAAGACTACATTGTAATTCTCCCTTTCATTTAGTCCAGGGAAATTACATGCATTTAATCTTACCTACCAACAGTATTCTTTCCAATTTAAGTCATCCTCAACATCAAACCTACTAGCGTAATTCGATACTTGATTGACCACAGAAAATATAAAACCAACTTTTTCAGCTTCTGAACTGTGCTTATTCATAACATGCTTGGCTAGGCTGTTATTTATTTCTTTAATATCTACAGCCCTAAGATGTTCATATATTCTTCTATTAAATTCCTTGCTGGTTCTCCCTATGTAAAAAGCCAAAAACAGTCCACATATACAACAAATTTAGATCTGCAGTTGTAACCATGGCTTAGCTTAATATTATAATTTCTAGCAACCACTTTGATTTCTTTACCTTCCAGACTAAACGGACAGAACCTACATCCTTCACATTTCTTCATACCTTTAACAGCTTCTGTTACTTTTCCTTCAACATTTCTGTAAAAATATTCTTTCATATTTTTCCCCTTTTAGTCACAAATACTGGTGTCTCCCCAATAATATTACTTAACATTAAAATTTGAAAGAAACTTCCAATTTTTTTAATAATTTGCCTTATACTATTAGCATCTGTGGAATTTTGTAAAACACAGGCTAATGTAAAATTGTTATCTGTTACATTTTTTCTGCCCATTCACTTGTAAATAAGTTACTTTCCCTTACCTTACCTATCTCTTCTCTGACTCCTTTTATTAGACTTTCTGGATACCCTCTATTTTCAATCTTTTTTTCATGGCACAACTTTCTATCTCAAAATAATTTTTATCTTCTATTAAGTCACTTAATCTTTGAAATTGACAATTTACTATATTTCTTTTTAGATTCTTGTTATGCATGCTATTATAGTACAAATAACTATTGCTGTGTAATTCCGTTTTCAAAATTCTAACTTTTAGCCTGTTGGCAGATTTATAAACTTTTAAGTCCAGAAAGTTAATTTCATCTTGATTCACATTGTGCACAAACTTAATACTACTAGACACAGTATTTAAATACAATAAAAACACATTCAAACTTTCCACAGAACCTTTCCATAAAGAAACAAGTTATCATTAAAACATTTAAAAATATTAAATTTTTAACGAAATCAGACTTGTATATAAACTCTTTCTCCCAACCTGTCATAAAAATATTGGCATAGCTGGGTGCCATTACAGCACCCATAGCTACACAATTAGTCTGTTTATAAATTTTACCCCCAAAACAAAAGAATCATATCTCAATATAACATCCAGTATTTCAACTTACAGCCTTACTTCATCCTTAGAATAAAGGTTGGATTGGAGCAATTCTTTATTCACTGTTTCCAAGCCCTCTGCATTTGGAATTGTTGTGTACAAGTGCACAACATCTGTTGTCAACAATAATGTGGAACTACCCACTTACATTTCAGATATCAGATTTTTAAAATGGAAGGAATCCCTAATATAAGAATCACTGTGACACACTAATTTCTGCAAAAATGTATCTGCAAAAATTTCCATAGATTCTGACTTCTAGCCTTGACTGGCCACTATGGGCCTAAAACTAGGCATATTTAAGTCCTTATGAACCTTGGGAAGGCCAAAAACCTTCCCAATTTGGTATTCGAAATTCTAAAATATTCAGCTAAGCTCACTGAAATAAGTAGCAACCATTTCTCAATACAGGCATCAATGACATTATATGATCTCACAACTTCTTCCCATGAAACCATTTTGTAGAATCTGTTATCATTTAACATGTTTTCAATTGTACTATGATAATAGTTAATGTCTAATATCACAACAGCCATTTCCTTTGTCAGCCTTAGTTATACATATACAGTTATTATTTTTCAACTGTAATAAAGCATTCCTCTCTTCTGCAGTTAAGTTATGAAAATTGTCATGCTCTTTTTAATCATTCAGTGATAAATGGATTTGTGCTCCCATTATATGACAGGTGGTCAACGTGTGAGCAACTTTCTCCCCAATGGAAACTGCACTGGGCAGTATTAATTCCATTATAAAGATTACAGAGTCATTAAAGGGACAAAGTTGACTCTAGAAAACATACATTTGAGTGATTTCTCATCAAAGTTCAGCTTCTACAAGAATGTTTAAGTCTCATCTGTGGAACTAATGCAAGTTTGTATACACTCATTACTTTCAATAGGAGAGTTAGCATTAAAGGTAAGTGCCAGGGAGTTTACCAGGCAGGTAGTGGTTGTGGGGGGATGTGCATGTGTGTATGTGCGTGGCTGCATGTGTGAACATATGCCGAAGGATAAGTGGTCTCAGGGAAGTCTGTGTGTCTGTGTGTGTGTGTGTGTGCGTGTGTGTGTGTGTGTGTGTGTGTGTGTGTGTGTGTGTGTGTGTGTGTGTGTGTGCATGCGTGCGTGTGTGTGTGTGTGTGTGTGTGTGTGTGTGTGTGTGTGTGTGTGTGTGTGTTTTTGAATGTCTGTGTGTATGAGGGACTGAATGAAGGGGTGCCTATGCTAATTCTATGCTTGGGCCGCCAGCAGTGGTTACCAAAGCAAAGTTCTTGTTAGTGCCTACAGTAATCATCAAAGATGTGCAAATTAGCTGATAATGAGATATTTCCTCATTGCAGCAAATGTGTCTCTGAATCACTGGTTTTTGTGATTACAGTAAAGGGCTTTTTTGTTATAGCCTTGCCATTCACAGCTGACTTATTTCTGAATCATCACCAATATTTATGATCAGAATATAATTTCTGTAAGGAGTAAGTATGTGCAAATCACTTAAATCATTCAATTCTAGCAAAAGTAAAAAAAAGGCTATGTTATAATAACATGTATAGGTCTCTGTTTATGTATAAGTATCTATATAGGTCTACTCACTTTAGTCAAGTAGCCCATTTTTCGACTTTGAAAATGTCAACTGTGAAAGGTTGACAAACCAAATGTTGACATTTTATAATGCATGCGCCAAGAAAGAATCTCAGTGCATGCAATTTTCAGACAAAAAAAAAAATGTGTACGGCGTCAAGCTTACCTGCACCCCCCACAGTCCCTGCTAATTATTTATATATATATATACTAACTGTGAGATTGCACAATTCCCAGGGCATGGAAGTATTTCCTTCCCTGAGGATTATCAGTCTTACACACCTGTCGAGCAACTGCATGTATAGACCAAATGTGGTTGATTAAACAGATATTGACAAACCTGCGTTTAGACCAAATGCAGCTCATCCATCCATATATGCATATACATATGCATATACATATACATACACACATACAGTTGCATTATGTTTGGTTGAACACACAATGTTGAATGTAAAATAATATCAAGCCTACAAAAATATTGAGAAAGGAAAAGTATTTATTTTCCTGATCTTCATGCTAGTCCCTCTATAACATTAGTCTCAAATATATCTGAATAGTGGCAGTGTTACCAGAGTGAGAGATGAGCAGAGGTACTGATATATCTAGGCTTTTGAGGTATTTCTTCAATATTTCAGGAATTTGGCTACAGTCATACCTGGATAAATATACAGCTGCTATCTACTAATATGTGGTAGTCTGAGCAATATGAACATATGTGTGTAAAAACTGAATAGTGTAATGCAATTTTTAATTGACAGTTGATATTGGCTCATACATATTAACAATGCAATTACTTGTGCATACAAGTTAATTGTTACAAAGTGGTCATATACTAATTCTAAGCAGTACTAGTAGCTGTACTAACTAGTATCTCATACTGTTATAAAAGGCTTTGTCATGCTAGTAGACTGTAGTTATATGTATAAGAAACTGACCAGTTATGATTAGCATATTACTTAATAATGCATGAGTATCTGTTTCATACTTACAGCAAAGGTTGCATGATTACATAACAGGAGACGTGATGTTCACTGTACTGCCAGTAATAGCTCACACAGCTAAAATGAACGAGATTGAACATGTATTGCATTTACACAAAGTTTAGCAGCCACCTGTCTAATGAATTTTACAGATAACATAATACAGTGACATAGGCAGGGTGAGGTAAAGGAGGGTAGTTCTCTATGTGCAAAGTACTGAGTGGAATGACTGGCAGATCTGCAAAATCCAACATTTTTTTTCCTGGTATTGCAATTGTGGTCAGAACTGAAGTGCTTTACTGATCTCTGTGTGGCATAAACTGTAGCAGCTGTTTGCTACAAATGTAGGCATCAGTGTAAAATGTACAGAATAGCATTTTTTTCTGCTTCTCATATCTGAAGAGTTTATTCCTTAAATCGGGAGCATCAGATCAGGATAAAGCTGAAGGGGTCACCATAATAGCTAGCCATATCTGTGACATAAGATAACATATTTTTTTATTTTTAAATGAACACTACAGTATGGTGCTGATGAATTTATGATGTCAGTGTTAGTGGCTGATGTGTAGAACTGGAAGTAATGCATGTTTATAGGAGTTATATAAAGCAATTATGTTCTCATCTGGTTTATGAGGAATGATAACTATAAAAAGATATGCTGATGAAGTACATAGTGAAGATATGACCTAACAGTGAGACACTCAGATAATAGTTTTCTACTGGTACACAGCTTAGGGGTGTCAAACCATTAATGTGTGTATTACCCAGGAATCTTTCTCATATAATTATTATAATGTTATTATAATATCACTTATATAAGTTAACAATATGCATTCCACAGTTAACAGGGATATACATCTGTAATTATGGTGTACCTTCCACATACTTGCAGAAACCATGGGTATAATGCATATTAAAAATGCCTATATTTTGGTAACTAATTATTTTGGACTGGTGTAATAATTGGTATGTGTCACCTGTATAATGTTTTTGGTTATCAGGCTATATATGGAAGTCTGCTGTGTGCATAAGATGTGAACTGCTGAGGTGGCAGTAAGCAGCCATTTGTCCCTTTGTCTCTGTTTACAGTCTTATTTTGCTCATCATCTTGTTAGAGCACTTCAATGTATGACAAACTGTAAGTAGACATTTAATAGTCTTTAATTCTAAGGTGAAAATTATATTTGTTACTTTATTTATCATTTGTTTACTGGGAAAGTCCAACTTGAAACAAAGACAATTTTCAGTGGAGGCTTGGGGAGAAATGCTCCAGATGCATGTTTTTGTGAGGTGGGAGGAAACTGGAATACCCAGAGGAAACCCATATGAACACAGGGAGGACATCCAGACTCCACACCGAAGGCACCTCAGCTGAGAATTGAACCGGAGAACCTCTTTCTGTGAGGCAACAATGCAACCACTGCACCAATGTGCCATCCATTATAGCTATTCTCTATATGCAATATTCATTTAAATTGTGATATCAGCATTGTATACATTGTGTCCATAATATATTATATTATAGTGGTGCCACAGTACACAGTGAATATACATTAGATACATTTATATTACTAAATCATATATAGCATGTGTATCTGCTAAGGACTCATGAGTAATATACAAACTATAGCTGAATATGCCTCCATTACACCTGTATATTCAGATGTAGGAGGGACATGTGGGATGTCTGAGTTATACCATCTTTATTTTGAAATGCCTATAAAGACAGTAAGGTGAAAAGGCTGAAAGGTCCCCGAGTGACATAGATAATGAGAATTCTGATTTTCTATAATGGCTTGCAGATCAGTGGTATTATAGCATTTAAACAATGCAAAGGTCTTCTGACATAAGCTCTAACAAGCATGCACTACCATTTGTAGTACAAGCAGATTATCATGAAACAATGAAATATATCATAATGCTAGAATATTTACTGCACATGTGGTTGCTATGTCTTGGTAAACATAATAAGTGTTAAACATATTTTATTTTATCCATGTGCCCCTGCTATCGATACATTGTGCAGCACATGGATACTGTTATATAATCATATACACATTTATTCAAGTATTCAGCAACTACTCATGGGTACTTAGTAATATATTAACAACAGCTGTGAATGCTATTTTCCCAGTTTCCTACTTATATAACTGCATCTTACCTGTATGCCCAATCCTATTATAATATTAAGGGATAAGGGGTAATATAGCTGCTGGTACTGTTCAAGACTAGTATGTGAATGTATTGCTGCAGTTTTACAATCCCTTGCATTACTAGTATGTATGAAGCACTGCTAACTTGCTGTTATACATTGATTTACATGGCAGACTGTTCACTTCTGCACACATGTGCATATATTGCTTATACTACTTCGTACTAACAAGGAGCAGCTGAATGTGTATCCAGACATGACCATACTGTATGGTACATTAATTACCTGTGATATTTTAGACACACAGGCAATTTTGTGATGACTAAGGTGAATTTTGAAGTTCTCAACAGCTTTGAGTGTTGTGGCAAGCGTGAACTTCAGCACTTTCCTGGATTGCCATCTACCAGGTTACCCAAGATCCTTTGTGCAGAAGCTCCCACATCTACTCATTCACCTCATATATGTCAGTACCCAATTTAATTTGTCTTGGAAGATTTTGTAATGCCTGGGTAGATAATGAGATGAGTTGATTCACCGTGGAATTTTTTATTCTTTTAGTGATGTCCAGCTTCATTCAGATAGCTACAGTTACCCAGAAATATGGCCACTCATTGTAGCTGGTGTTCTAACCAGGGCTGGGGACCAGGGATTTGATCGGGGAACATGTAGCTTGGATTCATCTTCAATCTGATCACTTTAGGCTGAAGGTCTTACATGTAGTGCCAGCTCATACTTGGCTGCTGTAATGTAAGTATCTTCTAGATATCAGTTCTAGCCCATCATGGAATAATTCCTGGTTGGGGTCAGTATGAACAATCCAGATTTGTTAACTGCAACCAAAAATAGATTCATTATGTAAGATCTGGATTTTGTCACTTCATCTGATGTGTGGTCACTGTGACACATGCTTTAATTTTTAAGTTTTGAGCACAATGCAGACTGAGACAGTGATTGAAGAATAGGTTGAGGGAGAAGAGATGCTTGCTTGAGGACAAGGTTAGTGTGGTTATTCGTTATTCAGTACACTTAATAGAAGTCTCATACATATAGGCTAGTGGTCTGTCAAGTGAGATTTCTGCTACATCAGTGTGTATAGCCTCATTCTTCCAAGTGGTAGATAAACTATGCATTCCAACCTATCTGACCACTTTGGTTTTCACTCTTTTGTTATGAGCATGTCGCACATTTTTCTGAAGATACTCCTTACTTCCTTCATGATGTGTTGATGATGATATGTGTTGTAATCATGTCTAAGATATTTTCTCAACTAAATATCATTAGACTGACTTTGATCATAAAATCATACAATGATAGACAATGTGAACCATATGATCATTTACTCCTTGCCACTATCCATCTTTAGACTTTAACTCCTTTTTCAGGGGGTAATTGTCCATTCATGCAGGAGGTGAATTTGTGAATACTCATTTCACTGTCTAACTATTTTGTACCATAAGTGTGCCACAATTTGTAATCTGGAGTAGAAGTCTGTTCCAGAGAGAGGGTAGTTCCAGATACCCAAGTTCCCTGGCTATATCCTGCTATAAAAATACTGTCCCAAACTATCATAAATTACATAAATAAATAGCTAGCACTCATAGATTGCTCATCACAAACAACAGAGTGGCAGCAACAGTTTCTAGTCTATCATAGCCTCTAGCTATGTGCGGTATTTTCTCCAGCTCCCAATGTTCATCAAATGAAAGCATCTTCCTGTAAATGTCCTGGAGAAAACAAGTAAATAAAATGTTTTTATGCATCATAGGAACAATAGCAACTGCCAATGCACAGCCAAGCCTGAATCATCTCCTTGCATCCATCCAGGTTTCTTAATAGTATACAAGCCATTAAGTCCGTCAGAGATTACAACAATCACACATAAAAAAGAAAGACAGCTCCTGGCATTTTATGTTTTTATTACATGTACATGAAGAGACAGCAAGTCTGTTGAATTAAAACACTTCAAAAGAGATTCCATGTTCTTTTTTATTCAAAAACACCAAAGTCACACATTCCTAAACCATTAGAACAACAGACCAATTGTGATTGTTCAAGTGAGAAGAGAAAGAAAAAAAAACGATGTTACACTGCATTTCAACTTAGCTTGGCATTAGTCCATCATCACAAAGAAAAACAGTAAAAAGATATCTGCTAATCAGCTTCAAGATGAATGGCAGACGAGTGTTCATAGACAGCAAGAAAGTAATGCAATCAGTAAGGATATGTTCTGAAAAAAAAATTGCTGTAGTTGGAAATTGTCATTTATCTTTACAACACTAATGTTACTGAAGTAAATCAAGAATTCCCTTATTGTAAGCTGTGTTTTAGAAAATTAAAAACTGCTTCAGAGATTGGAATTACAATTTTTATCAATAGAAAAATGTGGTTTCAACTAGGAAGATTGTCATAATAACATACTGCCCAATGTAAATCAGATGGACGTTCTTATTGTGTCCATGGAAAAAAAACTTGATTCCCTGGAATGGAGAACTATAGCAGACAATGTAATAATCAGGGGGTTAGGGGAAGTATATCCTAATGACAAACTTGAAATATCTGTGCAATAACTGTTTAACTTGGAGGATGAACTCCCCAAATCTCTTTCATTGCTGTCATCATATATTACTAATGGTGTTCACAGAATTCTTCATCCTCTTCGAGCAAATCCTACTAGAATTACATATATACAATTATGGAGTAAATCAGATGCCTTGTCTATCCTACTAGCAGCCAAATCCTGAATATCTATTGTATGGCATAGATGCAACTTATAAACTGATCTGTTAAAGGAAGTGAAAGCACTGACTAGTGACATTGCCAAAGAAATCAGTTGCTGGTCCACCATGGAATTGAAGTCAAAATGGCTTACCCATGTACTGGTCTTTTTTTAGGAAGGGAGTGGGTAAAGATATAAATACATACCGAACAATTCCAGATGTCTGATTATTTAACTTCAGTACTATATAGCATCACTGTAGCAGTTATATGATGAAAAGATGTTTGACTTACCTTTCTCAGCAGTTAATAGATGATTTAAAATTACTTTTCTGGGAATATTACTTTTTAGGTAGAGACTATTTTCACACTGTTTTACAAATTATTATCATCCAGAAGTACATTTATGATGTCACAAATATGCTTTCAATATGGTGCCCCCGTAGCGCCTCATAAACTTTCCCTTTTCATGTGTTTAGAGTCCTTCATGAGCAGAATGTGTGTGTGTGTGTGTGTGTGTGTGTGTGTGTGTGTGTGTGTGTGTGTGTGTGTGTGTGTGTGTGTGTGTGTGAGGGAGAGAGATTTTTTTCATGAGTAATATGTATAGTGTGGTGGTGGGGATCATGGCTAGACAAGATCAAAGTTGAATGCCTAATTGTGATGTTCTTCCCTTCAACGGGTGTGCAAGGACAGGAGTAACTGTTGGAATATTTTAGGAAGGCCTCAGTTTGACAAGTGCTTACCTATTTTGTTTGAACTTATGGCCCATGTGGTGTCAAAAGTGGAGGCCTTCCATTCATTGATGATACAACAGTAGGCTATGATAGAGTTTTTGAGCACTGAGCTGGCAGTGATCAAGCAGTCCCTCATTGCTTTGCAAGAGTATGAAAAGACCCTGAATGATGAAATCAACAAAACTAAAGAAGATCTAGGAAGCTAGACCAGGAAGACTGATGATTCAAAAAACAGGTGTAGGTGGATTAATGTGTGGGTTAAAGCAGTTCCCAAACTCAACAGATCTCCATTTTTTTTCTTTGAAAACTCTCGAAGGAGGTAAATAAATATACCAGATTATATGAACACAGCGATAAAGCAAATATTTAGAATTGGTCAAATGAAAAAGGAGAAAATATTTCTGATGCATGCCTTGATGGCATTGAACTCAGCAAAAAAGAAAGACTGGCTCATATCAGAAACAGTTACTAATGTAAGGGCATACCATGGGATAAGCACTTACTAGTGCTTTCTGCAAGTTATTTAAAGCAGCTGTTTAGGATGAGAAGGATGCTAATTCCTTTTGATCAAGTTGTGGTTTAACTGCACTACAATGTTGTCATGGTTTACCCTACCCTCTTTCTGAGAGAATCAAAGGTGCTGATAATAATTCTACATGATCTCAGGGAGAGGCTGTTAGCTTCCTGGACAGTTTGAAGTTACAAACAGAGGATTTGGATATCTCACCATATAAGGAAAGATGGTCAGATAAAGAAATGTAATAGACAATGGCTAAAAACATGAGGCAACATCCCTCATCCCCTATTAAGTCCCCTGAAGAGGGTAAAGAATGCAACCTCAGCAAGAGGGCTGGAAGAGTCAAATGGCAAACCTCTCCAGTGGATAACAAATTAGAAAAAGAACTGGATATTCTTTCCTCTGCTAATAGTCGACAGACCCAGAAGTCAGGACGTTCTAGCAATTCTAGTAGGTCCAGATGAGAAAAGGATGCCAGGGACAGTGTTTTACAAATGAAATAGACTAAGTCTCAGATGGAGGGTTTTCATGCATGGTCACAACAGGACCCCCAGGCACTGACAGAAATCCTTATATTTCTGTACTTCTCTTGACAAAAAAAAACAAGTTCTTCAGGAGAAAATACCTGGAGCGATTTTTTTTTCTTGCTCTTCTGACTTAACAGACGAGCATTGCTGGCCCAAGAAAGACATTCTAGATAAAAGTGTAGCAACTGGTTGAGTTTGTCTGTGCTTCCTTTTTCACTTAAAAAAATAACTATACTATACATAGGATGCTGCTATGTGAGCCAAGTCCACGAGAATGTTACTTGCCCTCAAGGCTGCAAAATAGCCCTTCACAACTGCAATACTATACTATTAGTAGTTGTCTGGTGATCTGTCGGTAGGATAACCATACAGTAGTGGATTGAGTTTTTTGCATGTCATTCTATTGTTAATATAATTATTGCTATAAAGTATTGATTAATTATTATTACTGTATTATTAATTAATTAATTAATTGGTTATTAATATAACTATTGCTCTCCTCTACCCTCTAGATAAAATCTTAGAAAAATGCATTCAGTGTCAGCTACTTGATTACCTCCGAAATAACAACATGCTATCCAACTCTCAGCATGGATTCAGACCTAAACACACCATCTCTACTGCTCTGCTCAGTTTCACCAACACAGTGAACCTCCTCAAAACAGTGGCCTTCTCATCTCCTCAGTCTTTTTATACATGTCTAAGGCATTTGACACTGTCTGCCATCAAAAACGTCTTAACAAACTTGCCTCATACAACTTAAGCTCCTCCTCCCTTCACTGGTTCCTTAGTTACCTCTCCAGAATACAAAATCCACTAAATGGGATAACACGCTCTCCCCTCTCTTGCTTATCTCTGTAGGAGTGCCTCATGACTCCATATTAGGTCCCCTTCTTTTCACCATATTCACTAATAACCTTTCTACACCCACTAAGTATGCCACCATAATCTGGCATGCTGATGATACCACCCTCATATGCTCAGCCCCTACTTACCTCGAACTTCAGGAAAAAACACAAAATTCTCTGTTAGTCTTGGAAACCTATCTAGCTGAAAACAAACTCATTCTCAACCCTACTAAAACTAAACTCATGGCCTTCTTCAAAAACAAGACTACTTACAAAACTCCTCCACTCACCATCTTTCCATCCAAGCAAACTGCTATTGAACCAGTTGAACATACCAAACTCCTTGGCATCACTATCGACAATCAACTAAAACTGGATAAACATATAGCTGTAATGATAAAAAGGTACATACAAAATTAGGTCAACACTACAGAGCCAAACCCTGACTCACTAGCACCTCCAGACTAGCCACTGCCAGGTCATTCCTTCTATCCACTCTTCTCTACTCTACTCATATCTTCACTAACTTGTGTAAGACAGATTTTTTCAATTTGGGTCATGCTACAATGAAATAGCCAAATTGGCAGCCAACTTTCCCTATAGAGATCACCATTGCCTACCTGTAAAATAACTTAACTGGATTGAGCTTCCTCATTTACTTCAACTAAACCAACTTACTCTTGCCCATACAATTTTAAGGAAACCAAGTAACTGCCCTGACCTAAAAGACATAATCCCAGCTAATTCGAACTTCAGAGAACTACGGTCCTCTGATAAACTTCTTCTAAAATTAACCACATCTATGAACAGTTTTGGGGACTCCCTGCACTCTAACAAAATTTTCAAGTCTTGGAATCTATTACCTCAGCTCATTCGTAATATTCACAACACCTCCATTTTTAAGAAATCTTTCAGACAATACTTTTTCAATCAGTGGCTCTGTTCTTTTTTATTTTACCATTAATTATGGATCAATCCATTTGAGACAATGTCACCTTATCTTATACACTGTGTATATTTGTTTTCACCCAAATGTTATTTCAGAGTAGCCTGCATTTAATTCAGTCTACTCTACAATGATATTATATTTTATTGGTATATGCTACTCACAGCTGATGTTTTTGTTCTACATCGTATTTGTACCATCTGTTTTTGTTGTATTTCTCTGTATAACTGCGTATTGTTATTTTAATGCATTTTGCTTTGTATAACTGTAAATTGATGTTGTATGGAGCTTTTCTCCTTGGGTGTCCACTGAAAATGGGCTTCCAGCCCAGCCGGACAATTACCTAGAAATCAAATGTAAAATAAATAAATGTTGTATTACTTATTTACTGAACATCATATGAATGTTTATGATGTGTGCTAAATGGTTAGTTTCTTTTCTTGTTCTTTCTGCTTTATAAAATAATACTTTCAGGCAAAGGGGGTGGGGAGTGTCTTTCTTCACAACCTTCTAGTATCTGTCATTCATCAACCTAAACAGCAACCAGGGTTCACCATCTGGGCATAGGTGGTGGTCACTACCCAGGGGAATCCTTAGTGATCTGAGCACAGGGTCTTGGAAATTTCCCTACTCTTTGTGATCTCATTTCCAGCATGGAGGTGCCATTGAGACCATGGAGTAATGGCACCTGATGTGGTGAGTGCATAGCATTTTTCTACAGAGTCCATGGATCATTGTGCCAAGAGCTTAGAAAGACCTCCTATCCAAATGACTACCTTATTGACAGATGGTCTTGAAGACAAGTTACTTGTTAAGATGTTTGAAAAAAATGAGCCCACAGAAACCTCTGTGTTGGGGGGGGCAGGGGCAATGGGAAGGTGACTTCTTTCTTACTTAATTCCTCTTTTAGATCAGGTCATATCAACTGAGTGTCTCCCTTTATGGCAGAAGCAGAGAATTTTCAGAATCTGCTTCTTGAAGACATTATGGTTAATCATTTGTCTACAAAAACTTATGTTACAGTTGTTGCTGAAAGTAAGCAACAGAAACAAGCACCTTTTTATGCTATGGGAATAGGTCTTCCTGTTATTAGGATTGCTCATATAGTTAAAATGCTGATTGACAGGTACAAATTGTGGAATGATGTCTTGGTCGCTTTAGGTTTATTGTTACTTATATTCATCCCCATATACATCTAGGGAAAAAATTATTTTGCTGAGTTTACTTTAGAAAATTATGTTGTTGCATATTCTGTCTTACAATTTTTTGCATGAAAGAAAGACTATCATTGGAACTCTTGCTCTTTCAAACTTAATATAAAATAATGACATAGTTGAGAACCTCAGAGCTGGATTCTAATATATATATTTTCTTTCTTTATTTTTCACAATGTGCTAAAGTTTTTTTTTTTTTTTTTTTTTTTTTGTTATGCACAGCCTGCGTTAGATCTAAGGAAGTCGTGGAAAGGAAAGGAAAGATGAGCTTTTGGGGGTTACTGTTAAGTTAGACTATATTCAAATTCAATATTTACATAAATGGGAATAAGGATGGATGGATTTACTAAGTGTAATAATCTGGAAGGGCTACAAATGTTCTATAAATTATTCTTGGCAACATAAATCCTGTTTTTTTTTGTTGATATTTTGCACATCATTTGAACACGTCCAAATAAAATACATGTACTTTATATGAGTAAGTGGGTCAAAGTCATTCTAAATATACTTTAAAATGTTATACATGCAATGGTAAGATAGGTCTACTTCAAAGAATTGAATGGACAAATTTTTGAAACCCATTTGGTCGAGACCATATGGTTGATAAGTCAGTCCACCAAGCTATTCTGGCTGAGATCATGATACAGTGGGGATCAGGGAATTTGCCCTTTTCCCCTACTCTAGTGTGATTTCGAAGTTGACATATATAATTAGCAGAGAGTGTGGGATACTGTTGTTTGTAGGTGTTGGTTTGGTTTGTGTTTTTTATCAATGGACTGAATTGTCGACCATATTGGTTTTGACAATTTGTTTATTCGATCCTTTGAAATACACCCAGTAAGATGTGTGTATGGATGGATGATCCAGTTGTTAAAATTTCTTTGGCTGCTGTACACAAGACAGTGCTATTGATAAGGGCTCTCTAGATGACCAGGCATGAATAAAACTGATGTTGTTGCTGTTGTAGGTCCTGATATTGTCCAGAGGTGTTTAGAAGATATCTATAATAAGTGCTGGTTCCATAGTTGTTAATAGCAAGTATAAACCCTTATTTGCAGATGAAGATGGTAATGAAGATAGGAAAAGAGATGCTGGCATAGCAGACAGTGCTCATACAACTACTGGAGGATGGTAAGAGAGAGAAACCAGAAACAGAAACTAAAACATGACAAAGCCACTGCCACTTTCTGTATGATGGCCTACTTATTCAGCTCTGTTCTGTGGGATAAATTGTCATATTTTGGTACTGTATATGATTTCCCAGCTTGTAGGTATACATCTTTATTGAGTTACACAATTAAATCCTGTACAGCAAGAAAAAGAAAGAAGGACTGAGATTAATAAATGTTGCAGTATATTTAAGGTATCAATTTATTTTGAGTTTTAAAATTAGGTTCTAAAAGTCAAAAGTCCTTATTAGGACTAATCTATGTGCAGAAATATGCATGCAAGAATACAAATAAGTGTGCAAACTGACAATCAGAGTAGCCTATATGTTCCCAAAATGCATTTCCTCAGTAGTTGCTTACCTTGGCTGTTTTTCTGTCATTTAAGTTTGCATTCTCACTGTTTTACTTTTTTTCTTTTTAAGGAATATCTCTTCCAAAAAATGTCCTTTAGAGCCATAACATGCTCTATCCTCACTGATTACACTGCAGGAAGTTTTGCTTTCTTCTTGATGTGCTGACATCATGTCGAGGTCAGTAGTGGCTGTTACCTAGTCAGTAAGAGGGAGAGAGAGAGGATTTTCAAACTGAGGCAGTTTTATTTGTATTTTTGTCTAGTTCTCAATTTTAAGGTAAGTTAAACATTGTTTGTTAATCTGATCTTCAAACCCCCATGTATTCTGTTTCTGTGTTCCTTTAATGTGGAAAGCAACTCATGAGGAGAACAAAATCTATAACTCCTTAACTGTCTTTGAGTTTCCTAATGTCACTAAATCTTATCTTTCATCTGTCTGTCATTTTTTTCAAAATGACCTGATTTTGCCTCATATGTCACGCTATCCTTTCCTCATAAAACATTCAGTTTTGTAGGAAATCAATGAGGACTGTAGTCAACACTAATACTACATATTAGAGTTTCATAGTTTATAGTTTATTACACCCAAAAATGTATCCTAATAAAAAAAGACTTGTTCCATCAATAAATGGACATATTGCATTCAGCCCAGGTGCTGCATTAAGGTGATATACACTTACTTAAAAAACAGAAGAAGGAGACCCAGTCTACTAGTACAGGAAGTGCAGAGAAGATCAAACTTTGCATCATAAAAGTGACAAATGTTGCGATGTAAAGACAGGAAATACTGCCCTTGTAAGACCATGGAGAGCCAAAGTTTACAATCATGAAACAGAATATTATGGAAACTGGATTTACAGAGTGGGAAGCTATCCTGACATTCTAGAAAAAAGGGGACAGATGCAAATGTGTGCAAAAAATAGTTGGATCTGATCTTTAATCAGTTTTTGATGAATGATATTCAAGACTACTCTCAAAGAATCGAATTGTGGAAAACGAACGTGGCTACCTTGTGCGACAACAAGAAAGTATAATATATAGCTATCCTGTCTCCTTGCTACTGTATTGACCCTTGGGAGTCTGTATCTTTGCTGGAAAGGAGGGCAGTACTGCATAGACAAAAAAGATTTTTCACGTCTTGGAGTGGTCTGTTTTTTGTGGAGATTTTTGTTGTATGGACTGCCTGTCAAAGTAGACATGAGATATAAACATATTAAATAATGCCTTTGTAATATATGTCAGGTGAAAGAGACTATATAACAGGTCTTTCTCGATTTAATAAGACTATCTTGATTTTGGCAGCTACTGCACTGAATATAAACAGCTTTCCAATATTACAAGTAAAGATATAAGGGATGGATTGTGTGCTTCAGTTTCTCCTGCTACAGTTGATACGATTTATATGATATATATCACCATTACATCCACACCTCGTTCGCTGCTCTGAGTGAAGGAATTCACTTGCTCTCCTCAATTACTTTACAAAAAACTTCTTTTATTGGATAAAGCAAATGAATAAGTATAAGGTTAAGCGCTTTCATCTACATCAAAGTAGACTTCTTCAGAACACTTCCATTTAGTAAATGCTAGATTTTATAGATACTACTAACCAATCCCAAACTTCAACCCTTGAATATATTCCAATAGGAATGTAATTATTTGAGCACTGAGCACTTTAAATATGTAATTGTGTTATTGATGCCTAAGGGCTATACACAGATGGCTTTACATTATATGTTCTGCTAATTCTATGTCCAGTCTTCAACAAATTACTCAATTGGACTTTACCTCCATAGAGACCTGGTTATACAATAATCATCTGTCTCTTAATACAAGCAAAACCAAGCTAATCCTATTTACCCCCCAAAAAACTCCCATAAATAAAGCCCAATTCACCATACCGTCTTAGGTTCATAGGTTAGGTTCATAGGTTTATACTAGGCTATCTGCCCTAAGGCATTTATAAGCCTAGCCCAAATATTTGTGGCTTACGCCACCCCTTATATGAAAAAATACTGTGCCCATTAGTTTGTTGTGCCTCTGTCCAGCAGTGACACAGAGATGATTCCCGGGGTAAACCTACGATCTCCCATCCACAGGTCAAGATTTCTCTTGAACAGAGCCAGTGAGGTGCTCTGCCTCACATGGACCGGGATTTTATTCCACAGCATAGGGAGTCTCTGAGTGATAAATCTATCCCTCCAGCACGTCCTATTTATATCCGTGCTAAGGTTTAAGTCGCTTGCTCTAGTGGTTTTGGTGGATTTGGATTTTTTGAGGTGGAGCATGTCCATTAATTCCGGGTTGGACATGGCCTTGTATGTCAGGCACATGTCACCTCTGAGCAGACGGTATGCGACTTAGAGCAGCACAATAATTGAAGTGGCTGCTCACAGTGAACTGCATGGAGTAATAAAATATGTACATCTAAAATTTGACATGAGCATACATCATAACATTAGCAAAATACATTAAAAGCTAGGCATTCTTTACAGACACAACACGTCCTTAGCCCTACCAGTAAACAGGCCCTTGCTTCCACTTATCTACTTCCCTCTCTTATCTATGGTGCCCCTTTACTTACCAGCCTGCAATCCTCCCTACAAACAAATCTTGAAACATGTTTTCATGAAATTGCCAAGTTTGCTACAAATGCCAAAAATTATACCCATCACTACACTGCCCTACACTCTTTGAACTGACTTGAACTTCCACACTATCTCTCCTACCTGCAACTAATATCCACAGACAACATAATATATAAACATCTTGAATGTCCTGCTCTTAGTTCTCTGTTTAGTTACTAACATCCCAAAATATCTCTTAGATCAGAAAATCAACAACTCTTGCAGGTCCATAAGCCAAACATAAGCCAAACATACCTGCTGGCCAGCTTCTTTATTTGCAGTCTATAGCCAGATCCTGGAATGCCCTACCATTAACAATTAGAAACAATCAGAATCTTGCTTCATTTAAAACTTCATTACACAGGTACTTCTCTTCTATCTGGAACTGCACTTGCACTAATCCTCCAACCTTTAAAATCTGACTGCCTTTGCTTCTTGAATGACATTCTTATTTTCAGTGATTACTATCTATTAAATGTCTGATGATAATCTAACTAAATTTTCTTTTCAGTAACTTTATGTATTGTTAGCCATTTTCCTCTTATTCTGAAATTTTGGTTTGTATTAAGTTGTACCTAACTCTTTCCAATTATTGATTACTCGCCTTTGTATATAATTTTTTGTGAAAATTATCAAATTGTTGTATGTCCATGTTTTGTGTGAAGTTTTTCTCCCTGGCCTCTACTGATAATGGGCTCCTAACTACCCAGTGGATTATCCTAGTAAACAAATGCCCATAAATAAATAACAGCACTGAGATTTGTCAGTTCCTCAGAAAATACTATGAGTTGTTAGAGACGGATTTTCCAGAACTTACACCCATTCCTCCTGTCCTATCTGCTTTAGAAGATGTGTGTCTTACTGCCTGCAATTTTCCTGATACAGCTGTCCCTAAAAAAAGCAGATAGGATGTATAAAGTTATTCGGCCTTTTTTATACACTATTCCCAAACCTGACCCAGTAGCTCTAGTCTTAGTTGACTCCATTACCGATAAGCACTTAGTTAATTCCAGTCATACTCTTTCTAATAAGGATGGGGATGTTCTTGAGCGGTATGGGGAAAAAAGAGTATATTTCTACAGCTTTGATTTTCACAATTTTAAATTGTCAGGCTTATGTGTTAAACTTTTTTCTGATATATTGTGAAAGTACAAGGAATGCTTTATCTACAGTTTCTTCTTGTTTAGAAAACAAACTGCTTTAAATAACGTAATTTCTTCTATTGCACAGGTCATTACTCATTGTTTTGCAGTGTGTGTGTGGCTGTGTTGATACTTCTTCCCTATGGCCACTGGTACTGTTTTAAAGAGATTTGTTTGGTTGCATTCTCAGATGGTTTATACAATGAGATTTTATATTTTCTCTTATATAGAGAATTAGTGTTTGTCCTCTCTGCTGCAGAAGTGAATGAAGAAATGAGACGAAAGGGGCACGTTGATCCAGGGAATCTAAGATTTTTCGGGCCTCATTTTCCAATTATGCAAAGGATTTTCTTTCTTCCTTCTCATCCACTTTTGGCAAAAACAGAATATACAGTCTCAACAGAATTCAGGTAAAAAGACATTTAAAAATTAGTGGCAAGGGGGTTCCAAAAAGAAGTCTTAAACCTCCCTAAACCAAGGATAGTCCAGCAAGTCTGAATGACTATTCAATAGACCTTGTGACTCCCTGTCATCCTGGTCCCTTTTCTCTTCCAGAAGGTCTGAATCTCCATTTTCCTTTTTAGCAGCAGATTGTTTCAGAGAAATGGGCTCTGAAAATCATTCATTAAGGTGACAGATGGCAGTGAGAGGAAATTCCTCCTTTCCAGGAGGTCGCTCCTCATCCTGCTAATCAGAATCTTTTACTTCCACCTGTTCTTCACCACATGATGTTTCAAGGAGTGATAGAACCAGTTCCACCTTCCCAAATGGGGAACAGGTTTTATTCAAGGGTGCTCCTATTGCCAAAGAAAGAAAATTTGTGGAGACCAGCTCTGGATCTTTCTTTCCTAAACCTGTTTGTGACAGTGCCCAAATTCAAAATGCTGTCACTTCACAACCTGTTTCTTCTTTTTCTTCTTTCAGATTTCCTGGCAACACTAGACTTAAAAGATGCTTATCATCACATATCTATTCATCCAGATTTTGGGCACATCGTAAGGTTTTCTTTGTCTGGATAACATTATCAGTTCTCTGCTTTATCCAGTACACCAAGAATGTTCACAAAGTATAAAGCTCAGTTATAGCTCATTGCAGTAACAGGGTACCCACACCTTTCCATATTTAGATGACTTGCTTCTCTTTGCAGTGTCTTTTTCAAAATGTCAGGAGTCTCTCCCTTTGGTGAGAGATGTGTTGCACAATCTGGAATTCCTGGAAAACATTCAAAAGTCTTTTTGACTTCTTCACACAAGATTATGTACCTCAGATCAAAGAGTTTTTCTTCAATGGAAAAAAGCATATCTTTATCTAGATCTATTTCTACGATTCATCACTCAGATATCAATCATTGCAATGGAATACCTCAGGATTTTTGGTCTCATGGCATCTATGATTCTTATGATATCCCTGCCAAGACTCCACATGAGAAAGAAACAGTGATATCTGAAACCTCTTTGGTCACATCAACACCTTTTATTTTTTTGGATCCTAGTATTTAAATCCAGGTCTCCCCATTCTTTCCCCTGTTCCAAAGCAGTCAGTTACCACAGATACTTCAGCCTTTGCTTGGGGAGCAGTTTATGGAGGGATAAATGTGCAGAGGGTGTGGGGCACCAAGAACAGATGCAAACCCATAAATATCAAGGAGATACTTGCCCTCATCAAGACACTCAACTCTCAGAATCATGTTTGGTCCCTGGGACCTCTTCAAGTGGCTACAGACAATGCAACAAATTTGTGACACATCAGCTAGCAAGGGGGAAAACAGGTCATGCCCCCAATGAAGACAAGACA
The DNA here is from genome assembly GCF_019279795.1 of Protopterus annectens. Taxonomy (NCBI): domain Eukaryota; kingdom Metazoa; phylum Chordata; order Ceratodontiformes; family Protopteridae; genus Protopterus; species Protopterus annectens. Next base: position 732,247,064 of record NC_056745.1, read on the forward strand.
TTTTTGCGTGGGATATAGCTTCACTGCACAATCTCACTCTACAGGCTTCCTACATTCTGACAGAGCAAAACTGTGTGGCAGACAACCTGAACAGGATTAGGGCAGACCCTCACAAATGAAAACTAGATCAGAAGGTCTTCCAAGATTTCATCCATTGGTGGGAAGATCCTCAAATAGATCTCCTTGCCTCCTCTCTGAACAATCAACTGGCAAAATTCAATTCCAGGATCCATGCAAGAAGGCCGGGAAGACAGACACATTTTCTTCTCTTTGGACAGTAATGTTCTTGTATGTCTTTCCACTGTTTTCACTAATTTCTAGGATAATTCTGAAAATTCATAAGGAATCCCCAAAGATCATTGCAGTGACTCCCTTCTGGCCCAGGCAACACTAGCTGCCCCTTCTTTTGGAAATAGCTAGGGGCAAATACCACAAGCTTCTTCACAGAATTGATCTACTCACACAAGAACAGGGGTGTCTGATAAACCCTGACATCAATCATCTTCAGTTGACTTCCTGGATGATAGGGTCTTAATTCCTTTTAGGCACCTGTTTTCTGAGGATGTGCAGCAGGTACTAATGTAGACAAGAAAGCCTGGTATTGGAAAATGATATATTAGCAAATGGAAAATGTGTTTTAGTTGATGCTGACAACAAAACCAGCATCCATTCAGGGCTAGTTGTTCTCTGGTTTTACAAGATCTGTGTGAGTTACTATTCTGTGGCCTTTCTTATTCCTCAGTCAAGGTTCATTTATTGGCCATTTCAGCATGTCTGCGGATTTCCTTAATAAGCTGTATAAATTATGGACACACTTTCCTGAATTAGATATGCTCTTACGTCATTTTCAAATAATGCAAAGCTTTCCTCTTGAAAGTACCAGTCCCATGCCATTATTTGTCTCCACCTTCAACTTAATATGTAGCAGCTCTAGGTAGAGTGCAAATAGTAGTGGGGCAATAGTACGTCTTCCTATTTTAACCTCGGGTGTTGTCCTACCATTTGCCTTTATTCCCACTGTTGTATCACATTAAAGTTCTTGTATCAGATGAATAAAATTGGTGAGAAGCCCCATTTGTTGTAAGATTCACTACTGATAATTTCACTGGATGGCTTTTTAGTCTTCAGACTTACTACTAGAATGATGTTAGTTTTCTCTGCTTCTTAATATATCATTCATATTTTTAATCTATAGTCATATGTTTGCCTCCTCTGAATAAATCCACATCCATCCTGATTACTAAAATCTGGTAGAAGTGTTGCTGGTGTCTTTGCCATTATTGAGTGAAAACCTTGTAGTTGTTATTCAAAACTGAGATGGATATATACAATTCTGGATTATTAGGGTCTTTTCCCTTCCTTTAATATTAATGTTACTACTGATTTCTTCCAGGTTATTGTGCTTTTCTAAATTTCAGTAGTCTATTGAAGAGGGCCTGGGTTGTTAATTCTATGTATATTATCTTTGGCTTCTTCCATAACTCCACAATTAGATCATCCCTCCCTGACAATTTACTCATCTCCTGACTGTTTAACTACTCATCTATTTCCCCATGGGAAATGGGTGCAAATTATACCTGCATCTCCTCTCTTTCCAGTCTCAGTAATTACCTTCTAAAAACCCTTCTACTTGATCCAGCCACTCCCATCCCCTATTTTGGATTGCATACAGGTCTTTATAATAATCAGTAAATATATGCACTAAAGTAAATTGGTCCCTGTGAATTTCCCATTTGATACTTTCTATTTCAATTATTACTTCTGTTTATAGTTTGTTGTCTAAATCTCAGTGCCAAATACATTGGTGTTTTGCTAAGTTTTTAGACTATACCAGTTTGGTTGCCCTTAACTTTATTTCGACTAGATGCAGGAAAATCTGGTCTTGCCCTTTATCCATGTCCTTAAGATCTTACTGCTCCCTCTCAGATAATTTCTGGCCTTAACTCTGAAGCGCCATCATTCAAGAGAACTGCTGCACTTTAATGTCTCTATTTGTTTCTCTTTACACACTCTTGATATCTCTACCCCCTCACCTGCCTCTTGAATTTATCCCCTATTCTCTCTGGCTTCTTTCCCAACTAACCATTCTCTGAACTTGCTGATTGAGATAGTGTAATATATCTGTCTGATTAACACTGCTAAATGGCAAACTGTTTACACTAAATCCATATCTGTAGTCTTCACCTTCCATTTAGAATTGCAAGCCAGTGCTCTGTTCGGCACTTTGTAAACAGTTGAATGTCTCCTGATGTTTATGTCCTTCCCTCTCTGAGCTACATTAGTTTATATTTGTCATGCGACCTTTGGCCTACCTTTCATTTAGTCGTTTCCACCTTTCTTCCTTTCCTCTCATTCTTTCTTCCCTCAGTATAATGAGCATAATAGCATTGCTCAATGCATATTCATTTCCTTCTGTACCCATAATCCTTTCAACAGACTAATTTCTTCCACTGACTACTGCTCTATGCTTTTTGATAAAATGCCAGGACATTTTACATGGACTTCATAGCCAGCTAAACATTTTCCCCTTCCTCTGATAACTTAGTATGAGAAGGAAACATCCAACAAATTTCGCTGGTTTTCTTACCCCTTTTTCCTCCTTCTGCCTTAATTCATTTAGTGAAGGCTTTTGTTTAGCTAATCTTTTACTGTCATGCAATAATGCCCCATGCCAACCCAATCTTACACTCAAACTTTATGTAAAGTAGTAGGTAACCACTTGAATATATTACAGAAAATACTATTTATAATAATTTTGCAGATGTTCTATTGCTTTCAAACAGGCTACTCTCTTCTCTTGATTAATGGTTGGTGTTTTCCAAGAAACACATCAGTACATTTAATTATACCTAATAGCCAATTAAATCTTCTCCTCCCATTCTTCATTCATTGTGTTAGCATGATGGATGAATCACCCATTAATTACATTACTTTTCTTGTGCACCCTGCCATCTGTCTTTGACCCTCCCCTTGTTCCCACCCACTATTTTAAATTTAATATGATGGCCTTTTGCAAACAGCTTACTCCTTTCTAATCTTTCAAAGTAGTGAAATAATACCCAATATTAACCCTTCCTTAAACTTAAACTTTGTAGAAAATGACAGAAAATTGCCTTCTTATATTTAGAGAGTTATAACACTTTGTTTTTCATTTAATAATAACAAATGAGTAACCAAGTTAGCTCTTCAGTCTATTATTTTTCATTTCTTTCATACACATTTGTTCTTCTGGGCAAACATCCTTTACATATAATTGCAGTCTAGTTGTTTTACAGGATCAGGTGTTTCTATTCTCATTTTTGGCTTCTGAAGTCTAGCTGATGCTGAGAATATATTTTTTTAATAGGTTGTCCATTTCCCTATATTTATCTTCCAGTTTTTCCTAACAATTAGAAATAGTTTCACTGACCATATTTCTGCTAGGCATTCACTGTACCTGATTATAAATTCTTGTATCCCGGATTCCTGTTTGAAGGAGCCTCCAGTTCCTGTAACCTGAATGGAGGTATCTGGGGTACCATGGTAGCCTCTAAGTCAAGAAAAAAAATTCTCTTTTTTGGCATCGAATTCAATAACTGATAATTTTGACTCAATGCTCTTTGAAAGAGAAAACATTGAAAATACATGAAAAAAAAAGACTTTTAAGGTAACTGGATAGATATGCCCCATTTTTCTGCATATTTTTAAATGTTGGGGCAAATTTCATTCTCTTCTGCCTTGTCCCTTCAGCTGGCTGAGTAATCACGGTCGATTAAGGCCCTTTTCTTGTTTGGAGTCAACATCTTGCTCTCTTTCATAACAGGGTCAGCCTCCTTTAAGATTGTAAGAATGCACTTTCACCAGTATTTGTCTGTGGAATTGCTGGGCTATACTTGATGATATGGCCACCCTATGTGCTTGGTCTAACAGGATGTTTTTCCAAGGCAGTCCAGAGCATGAGCTTAGCAGTTCAAGCCAATCCTCTACTCCTTCTGAAATGTTAGAAAAATCACAGGTTCTGTCTCTGCTCCCTATCTTCCAGCTTAAGCTATTTTTCTTGAAATATTTCCTGTTCCACTTCCAGTTCTGTAAGCCTCATGTTCTGTTCCCTGTCAGATTTCTGTGGAGCTTAGATGCTGTCAGAGTATGTGGTCAGGATTGTCCCTAGTTCTTTCAACTTTTTGTCATTTTTTATATGTTCAATTAATGTGACAGTCATCTTTAACTTTCTGAGTGCATCTTGTCTAGTTTGTCCTTTTTTGCTTATTTTTTCTAGGTATCCAGGCCACTATTCGTCTATCTTGAGGTTTACTCCTGAACTTCCCTTATCAGGAATATCACATTTTGATCAAATTATTTTTATCTAATCATAGTTTTAAAATCTTTATAAAATGTTATTTGTTTAATAAGAAGTAACGTAGCAACAGTATGTCAGTATTGGTTCTGGGTCTAAAAATGTAACCATAGCTTTTTCACATATAGTTCTTTTATAAATTATAGAATGTATTATGAATAGGCTGGATTTTTTCTGTCATCATATTGTGCATTTACAGCATTCATCTTTAAAACTGTGAGCTTGCAAATTGACATCCTTCCGGTGACAAATCTAAGATAAGTATATTAGACAAAATGGAGGCTATCAATAGATGAACTGATGAACTTCATTAAATATCATCTTCAATGCAGAAGCATCACCTCTTATGGTGACCCTTAGTTTATGGAGAGGTAAACAATTATTGATCTAGTTTACACCACAGTTATTTAATGGCTAGTTCATTTAACCTCTCCATCTTGCACCAGAAAGGAACTTACTTATGCAGTCAGAGTGTTGGAGGCAAAGTATTTTTGGAAACGGCATGATGTGGAATGCAGACCAATGTCTAGTGAGCTGGTTCTAAGATTCTTAAATCAGTTTATATGGTAGAGAGGAGTCTAAAACTGATACTTTTGACTCAGTGCTCTATGAGCGTGAGAATATATTGAAAATACCATTTCCTAAGCAGGTTCTTCTTTATGTTCAATTTGTTGTTTCATGAAGTAGCAGTCATCAAGAAAAGTCTTTAATTAATGTTTATTAGTACGATTTGCTCTTTTGTGTGGCTTTGCAGTGACCTTAACTCTGTTGCAATTCATCATTCCAAGGTTTTAGTTTAGACTTTACTTTTCTTAAACCTTTCAAATTGCACATCATTTAAGAGAATGTCCCTGAATAATAAGATAATAATTATGCATTTTAAGGATGGATGCATTCTTAATTTTTTTTTAATGAAATCGAGGAATGATACATTTCAATCTATTTAAACCAAGGGGAAAATTCATGAAATTGTATGCAACTGTATAAGCCCTTACTCTCCCTCTCAGCCTCTGGAACACTCTTAGACTGTGTAAAAATATCAAAACAAGTTATCTTTTCTCACATAATCCAATTTATATAAATCAGTCATAAAACAAAGGAAAAATCCACACAAATAATAACATAACAGACAGCAAACTTCTTTGGTTATCACTACAAAGATCATATTGTAGTCAGAGATAAAAAGTCTAGATACAGAAGTGCAAAACAATGCAATTTTCTGTCTTTTGTTATACCTTCATCAGACATTTCTAATCACTGGAAACATGAGACATAATTTTCTTTGGATGTGAAAGTATTTGTGGAAGCACTTCTATCTAAAGATTTAAACATTTCCTGATTGTGTTGCTTTTCTCACGCTCTCTAGACACTTTTCCAAACTTTTGGGTCAGTCTTCATCTCCAGGTAATTAACTCAACCTTACTTCATTTTCGCTATCACTGCTTCACCTGTTTCCCTAAAAAATCAGCACAGAATTAACTTACTACATATATACTGTCCCACCTTTTTCCTCTATTCACACAAATAAAAGTAACCCAACTAGTGGTGTGAATGAGTAGCTGGCAATTCTCTTAATGCCTGCATGAAGCCCTTCACTAATACCCTGTCAGATAAATAATCTCCATATTCAAAATTAATTTTAAAATTGCATTAGGACCACTCTACATGCATTCATCCCATGGTAATTTCTCCTAGATTTTTTATTCATTTATTTATTTTGGGGGGGGGGGGCTCTGGCTAACATTCTCTATTACTGTAGAAATACTACATCGTCCTTTGTGTCTAATTGTATGGGTGTTTATATTCCCCTCCAGTCTCCCATAGCTAATGACTTAATTGACCAACCTAATCCAACTCTTCCAAATCCTTGTTACTGAGAGTATGTTCCCTATTTCTGGACATTCAACATTAACACTTTCTTTTCCTTAGCATATATTCTTTTCAGTAGTAAGACCCCATGGAATTCACCCAGCTTAAAATTCCAAGTGACACATAGTCTAAGATGAGCTGCCTTTCAATTAGTCCCAAAGCTAGGGACTCCTAATTTGCTTCTATCCACTGTCAATATTACATTTTCCCATGCTATTCTAGCCTTTCTGTTCTTCCACAAGAACCTTGGGATAAAGGGTCCATTTGACATGAGTACACAACTTCAGAGAATATCATCATCTGCAACAAGACCACTGTGCAAAGCCCAAATCTAGCCCCTACCAGTTCTGAAACAATTCTTTACATCTAGCAAGTACCATGTCATATGTTGCAGATATTGTGAGTTGAACAGTGGGATACAGCTTTATTCCCAAATATTTAGAGTTATCATCTGTTTATAGTGAAGGATTTAGAGTGCATAAAATTCTTGATATGACAACATTCACATACCAAGCCTTTGCCTCCATTATGTTCAGTTTGCACTCATAGAGCTGCTTAAATTCATTTATTACCTAAACAGTTTCTCAAAGTCATGTTCTGGGTTTACTAAATACATCACCAAATTATCAGCATAAATAAATACTGTTGCCCCCCCCCCCCCCCGCTGTAAAGCTACATGGATCAGAAAAATGAAGTGCTTTGGCCAAGGGTTCTTAATATAATGCAAACAGAAAGTAGGAGAGTGGACAACCTTGTTTTGTGCCTGTCACCAAGATGAGCCTTCTTGACAATTCCATGTTCACTTTTAATCATAGCTGCAGACTCTTCATAAATCCAGACTAGCAATTTACACAATTCTTTGGAAAACCAAGACTGATCCAACACCCTGAATAAATAACTCCAACTCACTATGTCAAAATATTTCTCTGTATATAAACTAACTACCATTATGAATTGGCCTTCTTCCATGCTTTTATTTTCTGCAATGTTTCCTGATGTTATTAAATGTTTGCTGGACAAAATACACTTGCTTTCATCCAAGTGAATAAAGAGTGCCATATACATTGATAATCTCTTAGTTAATATTGCCATAAGGATCTTTTAATTTTAATTTAACATAGATAAATGTCTATATGAGCTTGAGTACACAGGATTTTGTCTTTCTTTTGGCAAAACTGAAGCAGCTGCCTGTTTCTCTGATGCTAGAGTTCAAGCATTGCTTTTAAGTCCTTGCAAAGTGGTTCTGTTTTCCACTATCCATGGTCCTTTGGGATTCTATTAATATTCAGCATCTTTCCTTTAGATAATCCCCCACACACTTCTTCCAACACTTCCTTAGCTCCAAAAGCCATTATGTTTATTGTATAATCTAAATTCAGCTTTGCAAGTATTCATTTTGCTGGAATTTTTTCCCTCATTCAGACCATTACCTGAAAGCTTCCATCCTCTTGATAAAAACCCTAATAATGGGCAGGATTCACGAAGGCTTGCACGGTGTGTAAGAGACGTGCAACACTCCATGCAAGCCTCGCGATCCAGGAACAGCCCTAAACTCCATGTAAGAGACCAGCTAAAACGTCTCTTACACGGACTGGGCGTGGACATGCTAAATACCTCACTTGCATCCGAAAGGTATGCAAATGAGGTATATTAGCAATCCACAAAGAAGAAATCAGTCCGTGTAAGAGACGTTTTAGCTGCAGAAATGTACTCAGTTGAGAACTGAGTACATTTCTGCAAATTCCACAACGGAGCCATGTCAGCTCCAAAAAAAGGGTGCATATGACTCAGGAAGCATGCCAATGGCCAAATATGTGGCCATTGGCAATATAACCCGATGCCAAAATAATAAAAATATAATTATTTTTTTTTCGGCAATCGCCGATGTTTAAACCCAGCGCAGCCCCGCGCAAACGGGCTGCGCTGCATAAAACATGAAAATGAAGGTTATAAACCCACAAATGTGGGTTTCATGCAATACATGGAATGACAATGCAGGGACCAGCAGACCAAAAACAACATGGCCACCGTGTAGTGGTTGCTAAGGGGGGAAGCTGAGTCTAAGACATGTAACTAAGCATTAGTAGGCAATCTCATGTAAATGAGGGTTTGGATACTGAATCTCACAGTCACATAGCAAATGAGCACAGTCTGAGTAGTGTAAGAGATACATAAGGGGGAGGAATAGAGTAGGAGATAGGTGACATCACAGGGGGGAATGGTAGAAAGAAATGCAGTTCATTGGAGGCCAGTGTAACATGACAGATGACAGGCACAGATCATGGAAAGAGGTGTGCCACTAGATAAGTCATGGAAAGTCAAGAAATGGAAGGTGTACACTGTTACTTACACTAAAGTTTCTTGCTGGGCATGCATGCGCATGTGTGCGCACCATGAAGCGCGAGTAGGACAGTGTGCGCGCGTGTAAGGCAGTCTGAGCATGTGGGAGCTTGTTGGGAGATGTTTAACACTGTTTGCACTGGTGTGCACACGTGTAGGGCAGGCTGAGTATGTTGGAGGCTGTTGGCAGATGTGTAACAGTGTTTGCACGGGTGTACGCGCGTTTTAACCCCAATAAGTAGATTCTGAACCGTGTAAGCACGTGTGCGTGCGTGTAAGCCACTGTGAGCGTGTTTCTGATAGTATGCATGTTGCTCCCCCCTGAGGAAACAGAGAGGAAAAAGGAAGCAACAGAATTAATAGGAAGCTAGCAGGGATAACTGCTGAAGCTAGCAGGTGAAAACAATTAGAAGCAGGCAATTACACAGGCAGAATAGTAGCCCAGCCCAGCACTTAAAACTCTGCAAACAGTAGTGCAGGATGTTTCCCTTAAGAGAGTAAGCTAATAGAAGTGAAAACTGAAAAAGCTGAGCTCAGAGCAGAAATGTTAGGGGCTGCCATAGCTGTCATAATGAGACATAGGCGACTTGCTGAGGGTGGTGACAATGCAGATGGTGCCAGACAACCCACAGTGAGGAGACGGAGAAGAATGTACAGGCCCAGGGTCACCTACCACGGGTTACATGAGCTGGAGATAGTAGAGCACTGTAGAGTGGGCAGAGAGCTCCTGCAGCAAATTGTTGAGCTGTGCAGGCCACGCCTCACACACAGAACCAACAGAGGGGAACCCATCCCAGTGGAAACCAAGGTATGTGTTGGCCTAAGAATACTAGCAACAGGTACCTTCCAGAGACCAACTGGCGATATGATGGGGATATCACAGGCATCAGCCTCCAGGGCACTGCACCAGTTCCTGGATGCCATGTCAGCACATGTCGGTGATCATGTATATTTCCCCAATGCCCGTGAGGTATTGGCCAGCAATATGCATCTCTTCCAGCAAATAGCGGAATACCCTGAGGTACTGGGTGCAATAGACTGCACGCACATACGCATCAAAGCACCAGCTGGTGAGCGGGGTAGGGCCTACATTAACCGCAAGGGCTTCCCCTCCATCAGCTGCCAGGTCGTGTGTGATGCCCAGGGCATAATAATGAATGTGTGTGCTGGCTGCCCTGGGAGTTACCACGATTCCCACATCTGGCATTTGACGCAGCTGTACCAGACATTTGCCAATGGGGACATCCCACACGGACACCTAGTGGGGGATGCAGGTTATGCACTGGAGCCGTGGCTGATGACACCCATCAGAAACGCACACACACCTGAACAGGAACACCATAATGAGGCACACGCACAAACACGTAATGTAATAGAGCATGTGTTTGGGCTGCTCAAGTCACGGTTCAGGCGTCTGGACACATCTGGTGGAGCCTTGCAGTACACACCAACTACATGTACCCAAATTGTCATGGTATGTGCTATGCTACATAATATAATCTTGCGAAAACAGCTGCAGCAGGACCAGCATAGGGCCGGGCCAAACAGCTTCCCACCATTGCCAAGGCCATCACAGGCAGAGCGTGACTCGGAGGAGGAACAACCTGAGCCTGCCCCAGTAGGCAGAAGGAGGCGTGCCCAGTATGCCCTGGGCTTGGCAAAGAGGCAACGCATAGCACATACACTGGCTCAGTAGGAACCCTGGGAATGGTACCCCAATTGACTCACTCAAATAATAACATGGATGCCTAAAATGACATGACCTGCTCACAAACATGTACAGGGAAGTGTAATATGCGCATCCGACAGAGGCAGCCCTGCAGCACCACCTGAGGCATGAATGCTATGTGTTAAGTAATGTAACACCATGTACTATATGCACACCTGAGCACCCTGACTAACATCCACCCTCACCAAGCATGAAGCCACAAAATGACGATGGGATGATCAAGTGCAATAACTGGCTGAAGTAATGCAGTTAGTCAAAGGGGAGCCAATGTGTTTCAGGCTGTGAAGACATGCGGAGCTTGACATGATGCACCACCCGCTAGGGGTGGCGTGCACCTATCATGCCATGCCCCATGGATACTGGCAAAGGCTGTCAGTACCCACAGCATGCCCTGAATAGGTAAGTCTCAAAACACAAACCCACCTTCATAGGTTCTACAAGGGATAGGAACCTAGATGTAATGCTACCCAATGACAGATGTATAAACAGCAAGATGTGTGCAGTGTAAACGCACACAGTATGGAGAATGTAGATACCAGTCCTGTAATAGAGAACTGGGTCAAGGCTCACATCAGCACCCTAACACTACCAGGTCACACCTCATACTGTGCTGTACAGCCGCAAAACATGGAACAAGCTACAAAAGGAGGGTGACTAGCAAGAAATGGCAAGGATAACCACACCCCCATGTTGGTACCACAACAAGAAGCAGCATGGATTAGCCATGGTCAAATACCAATGGCTAAAACTGCCTCCCAGTATATAGCCTGCTGCAGACTACTGTCCTAATACCAGGAACTGCACTTGGCCTATGTCGGAATACATGAATATATCAATCCCCCCAAACCACATTATATTGCTTGACTGAAAATACCCAGACATACACCGGGAGCATTATACTAGCACCAACACAGTAGGAGAAAATTACCCAGATTCCATAAACCAAAATGCCCAGGAACAATGTACCACTCCCACAAGAGGGGTAAGCATACTGGATGTGATAATCAGCAACATGTGTACTGGATGGCAAGATGAGAAGTGTACCTCTCACTGGTAAGACCAGACCATAGAGTAATCACACGTGATATACACATCCTGACCCCAGTCCCTGGCCAGAGTACCACAGTGAAAAACATGTGTAAAGCATAGGTTGCAGCCCTCAAAACCGATGTTGAATCCACAAAAGTCCCTGTGCAAGTGCAGAATATGGGACACACCACAGAACATGTTATACAGGCATTCCATGAACACAGCCAGGAATGCTTGGAGTATGCAATCACAAATAACAACAACACACAATGCCATGCATGCAGGCATCTGGCATGCTGGACTCCAGCCATTACCAAACCATGCAAGAGAATGAGGAAGCTACCACATGATAGAGCAAACATAAAAAGGGAAGTAATCACTGACCAGTAGCATGGCAATAACATATGTCCACACATACAATCCACTAAAAGTCCAGCCACAACAAGTAGAATCTGTGAATCCAGAGGCAATGTGACACCAGTCCCAAGTACACAGACAACCACAACACCCCCCAATAAATACAAATATATGTGATAGATGCATCCATGTATCCAAACCAGAGGTTGAGCTCCACCAACTCAGTACTGTCAAAACTAGTCAGGAGGAGAAGGTAACCACATACACCACAAACCCAGTCCCACATAGACCTACCACAACTGTAAACCAAACACATAAACACAGACAAATATTCCCGGAGGCCTTAATTATAAACACACCACACCAACAGAAGCCTCCAAAGCAGATCACAAGCAACCACAACCTTCAAACATAGCACATGCAACGAATAGTACACAAAGCTGGTACGCCAAACAGTCACAGGCCAGAAGGAGAAACAACATGCCTGATACAGTCGTAATAGGTGTCTGTATAGGCAGACACACTGCTGTCCCACTCACCAGACTGAACAAGGGAAAGGGTAGAGTAAGCTGCCTGTAGGCTGCCACAAAATGCCACATAACTGCAGTGCATGGGTCACCCCAAAGCAAGCAGAAATATGATGCACTCAATGTCTATGCTGGTGTGAATTACCTGAGATGTACCTCCCTGGTCAACATCAAAAGAGACATGAATGGTCCCTCTAAGTATGTACCCCAGGGCGGTATGACACTGGCTGTGTGCAGCATCCAACCCTCACCAAGAATGATGCCACAGTACAAACACAGAATGCTCATGTTTAACAGCTGGCACAGTTACAGCTGTCAGTCCAAGAGGGTCTAATGTCTGTCTGCTTGAGATGTCAAGCATGACAAGCCATGCTGCTGTTCCAGGGATGGCTTGCACTTGTTACCCGTGTGCGTCTGGATACTGGATAAAGCCTTTGCCGCCTCCATAGAGCTGTATGTAGGCAAGGCCAAAAAGACTACCCACCACCCTAGAAAACATAAGTGGTAGGAAACATAAGGGTAATGCTGACCAATGCCAGATGTGTAAACTGCAATATGCATGTCCCTGAGGCACTTTCCATTATGGAGAACATTGATGTCTGTGCAGTGACAGAAGCCTGCTGCAAGCCTAGTGATAGCACACCAGCACTACTAGGTTATACCACATATCATGTGTTATGGCCCCAACACCTGCACCAAAACATCAAAGGAGGGGGAGTATCCATATGCAGCACAGACACCCATATTGCCAGGTAACTGACAATGCACAAAGCAGCGGAGACCACCCATGTGCACATAACTGTAGTCAAAACTGCTGTACAGTCTGTAGCATGCGACAGACCACACTCTCACACACAAGAACTCCACCCAGACATCCGAAGACACTGGACAGTATGAATGTCCCACCAAATACCAGACAAGGTACACACAAATTACCACATAGGTGTCAAACCATTATGTATGCAAGGAGAAATCAGGGACCTAGGGACACAGGTCAACATTAATCTGTCATGTGACACCCACAATGCCAATGTGGCTATGAAGATTGTCGATACTGGACACTGTATCATGAAAGGATTCACATCAACATCAACAGAGGTCACTGTGCCGCTGTACTGTTCCCTTATCAGACTCATAATCTAGTACACTGACTCATATGGGATGTACCGTACGAGACACCTGCAATGGTTTGGAAGACCTCATAGTTACCCCACCAACAGGATAAAGGGTGTGAAATATATGTCATATGCTGCCTGGCTGTAGACACCCCAGCTGACTGCAGTCACACACTGCCTACACAGAGGCATTGTATGTCTGTTGTACAAGGCCATGTCCAACACAGGAGTAATGGACATGCTCCACCACAGGAAATCAAAGTCATTGGAGCTGTGAGAGTCACAGATGTCAGCCTCAATACATAATGAAATAAGATGTGCTGGAGGGACAGATACATAACCCAGAGGCTCCCCACACCCAGAAACAGGATCCCAATCCATGGTAGGCAGAGCCCCTCACTGACACCCCTCAACAGGAATATTGCCAAGTGGATGGATGACCGTACATGTATACTGGGGGTCCTCACTGTGTCACGACCAGACAGAGGCACAGTGAAGAACTTCATAAATGGCCATAATTGAACATAGCAAGGGGTGGCGAAAGACACACACACTCTGGCTAGGCGTACTAATGGCCTAGGGTGTATAGCCTAGTATGAACCCATGAACCTATGAAGATACAAAACATACAGGACACTAAGGATAATCACAAGGGTTACCCAACTGATGGTAGGAACCATGTTGGGCATCCACAGATATGCTCTGAATCACACACATATTACAAACAACATACCAAACACACACACATATTGCTAACATACAACCTGTCAGGTGTAGTGCAAACACCCCCCCCCCCGAGTGCAAAATACCTATCCCAGCAGACTGATGGTCCCCTGACATTGCAGATGCTGAGGTAACAGCCATCATCTGCAAAGCAGAACACACAGCAGCAAAGGTATGTGATGGTGTCCTGTGCTGAGGCCAACATGGACTCCAAGAATAATGGAATGCCAAATCACACTACTGCCCAATGTCAGCCTTACCACAGGATATGTACCCAAAGAGCAGTGTACAACAACAGTGGTCCATCACAACAAAGGTGTTGCCTGAATGGATACTCCAAACTACCACCTCAGGATCCTGACAAGCTTGTTCTGCACAGCTATGGAAAGGATCAGTATGTACCGCAGACAGAAGGCTATTGTGGACCTACTGATAGTAACTGCAGAACCTGCCCCTAAACATGTCTGACCCATTTGAAGCAGTCATTAAGGTCATTGATGAGGGCAATGTGGTCCACACAGTGTAGCTGGACCGTGCACATGCTTCTAGACAATACCGTATGAGTTCAGTATGGATATGTTCAACAGCTTAAATATATACCCCTATGTCAGTAGAGGGGTTGCAAACCAGACCAAGGACAGAACTGACATGGTCAGACATGCCGCATCCATGTCAGACTACAAAGCGGATATGAGTGGCATCCCACAAGGTCTGGTCTTGGCCCCCCCCACCCCCGTTCTAAATATATGTCCCATAGGTATAGGCCAACATGGAAGGACTGTGACTGAACATGTATGCAGAGGAGTACAAACAGCCCACCATATCTGACCCCCAGCTGACACAAGCAACCCACAAAAGGGACACCTACAAACAGACAACTGTAGCCATAGCCATGTCAGCAAGCTAATTGCAGAACTGTGTATAGACAACCACCATGGATATACAGTAAGTGCCCACAAATTACCACACAGGTGTTAACCCATGAGGTACCTAACATGTAAGGTGAGACCTGCGTACAAAAGGTGATAAATATCCTGCACTGGACAAACATGTGGCTGTAGTATTCGCAGAAACATGTACCATATACCCACCCAAACATGAAGGTTGGCAGATGTAGATAAGGGGAACTCACTGTGGCTCTGCAGCCATCCTCCATCAGCATCACAACTGACTACAATAGCCCCTGTGGGATATACCGCAGCAGACACCTCCATCAACTGTAAAGTCCACAACAGTACCCCACCAGGGGTAGCAAAGAGCATGAACAGATGCCATGTGTTGCCTGAGTAATCAAACTGCAGCCCCACACACCGCCATCCTTCCCAGCTACAGGAAAGCTGTGCCTGATGTATGAAGCCATGTCCAACCTGGAATGAATGAACATGTTGCACCTTGTACAATCTGAATGGCAGTGAGCTATGCACATGAGAGACCCGAACCCCAGCACTGACATACATAGGACAAGCTGTACAGAATGATCCATAACACAGAAGGCACCCCCACTCTTCAGTAAACTCCTGGTAAAGGTCAACCAGAGAGCCACATATCGACACCCCTCAAGAGGAATCCTGATGAGTGTATGGGAGATGGTAGGCTAACCCTGGGTATCACTGTTATGTCAGAGGTAGACGGAGGCACAGTATACTAACCATGACATATATCATGGCAAACTCAAGTTACAATGTGTGTCGAAGGACAAACACACCCTGTGACTAGCATCAGAAATGGCCTAGGGAACATCGCTAGTGTTTGCCAATGTCCACCCATGTTGTGGAATACACTAGCAATGTTGGGCGAGCCTGGTGTAGGTAGTCCATATCTGAACATATTGCAACATGGTCATATGTGCACAACTGGCCCCTACACAGTCTGTTGTGCTCACTATGAAGATGTCAAGCAGTCATAGGACTAAATCCCAGGATACTGTCCACCACAGTGAAAGTACTGAACCAGTACACTATACGGTACTACAGTGTTAGGTCATTATGAAAGTATGTTGAGAACTGTCTGCAAAGTATCCCATGCAATCCCTGCAGGCACAGTATAATCCCTGTTGTGTCAGACACGAAGCAGTTGGCCAGTTAGTACACAACATGACACCCAACACACAATCATAAACGTGAGATATTGTTGAAGTTCACACACACCCAAATATGTGGTGGACTTCAGAGTGCAACATATGGAAAGCTCACACTGGGCATGCTCACATAAATGAGGCATATGTCAGACAACATGCCATGGAAAGGCTGAACTGGGCATGCTCACACACTTAGGCCATATCTCCGTTTAGCAGTTGGCCACACATATCTGGTATTTGTACGTGTCGGTCCAGGAACCAACCACAACACAGCAATCAGCACAGTGCACACAGGAAATGACTACAGAGACATAAGTGATATAGTGAATCGCCGTCATATGCAAACATCTTCCACAGATACACAAGTTGGTCATAGGAACAGGGAGTGCTATGGCAATAAAGACCTGCAAACAGTAGAACAGCACAACAAATATTGTGCATCCAACAATTGAACATATGGGTGTAGAGGTCAATACTAGGCTTGTTGCCCTAGGGAATGACAGCTCAGCCAGAGTGTGCTTGGCATCTGCATCCCCAGGATAGTAGGCTACTGTGCCACTGTAAAGTAGGTCACAGAAGGCAACATGTGAGGCTAGTGAGCTGTGCCTCTGTCAAGCAGGGGCACCGTGGAGGTCCAAGGGATTGAATGTGCTAAGCCACAGCCATGTTGTCGGTGTGTGCTGTGAGAGGGTTGCTGAGAATCTCTGACAGTAGGTGTCCATCAATAACAGACTGAGGGGAGCCCTATCTGCATTCTCTGGACGATTCCACTGTCAACACTGTGTTGTAATGAGTATGTGTGAATGAAGTGCCATGCCGGAACTGTTCACAGATGTCCTCCCTCTGTGGGCTACAGCTCTGCAATGTATTAGGTCACTCTGTCTGTTGTACAGTGCATATATGGCTGGTGTGCAGCTGACAGGTGTCTTGTTGTGGAGCAGTCATGGGTATATGTGGGATAGCATGACCAATGCAAACCGTACACATGCTCATAGAATGCAATTGTCAAGGATTATGCTGAGTGGCCAGTATAGTCCTCCAGCATGGGTCCTCTGAAGTCGTCCACCCCAGTCTGCACAAGTGTAGAGTCTGCTTGTGCTAAATACAGTTTGTGTGCAGTGACAACCTTGCCTGGGGGTGGAGATGGGATATGGATGTCCAGGGAAAGGTGGGTATGGTCAGATATCAACAATGGTGGTCTACCTCTGGTGTGGAACAGTGAGTACCCACGTTGCAGATGGACAGGTGCAATATGTATTCCCCCATGTGGCTGTGGTGTGTGGTTCTGCCATAGCACATGGACCCACAAATTGTAGTGGCTGTAGGGTAAAGTGGTAGAAGCCTGAGTAGTTCTCACACACAATATGCCTGTACCTGATGTTAACAACTGGAATGGTGTATGTGAACACCTGCATATCCTGGCACTGTTCACAGGGAAGCTAAGTGTGTGTCCTGGATGTGGGTGTGGTGTTCTGGACTGGTTGTGTTGTGTGTTACAGGTCCTGTGGTCCCAAAGCATGGTATAGAACATAACCTGCCAGTGCGATGTGCATATCTTACCCTGACGTAGGTGGCTGCAAATGCATATATATGCTATCTCCCACCTGACAGGTAGTACTACATGTACATACCTCTGTAGAAATAAAGATGTCAGCACCCTATAAATACTACAGGTGCAGAACAGAAGCCCAGTAATTTGGATAGTGCGCTCTGCTAATGCGTCTCCCTCAAGTGTCATAATATAGTTAGATAGGGGTTCGAATCCTGCAATTGCTCAGTGTGGGTGAGTGGGGTTTGTGTGTGTGAAAGGCTATGAGAGGGAAATGTCCCTTTTGGCAACTGGGAAAACACACTACAGGCTGCACATTCCCCTTTCTAAACACAGATGATGTCAGCACCCTATAAGTACAGCAGGAGAAGGGAAACCTCCCAATAATGCAAATAGCGCGCTCTGCTAATGCGTCCGTCTCGAGTGTCATAACATAGTTAGGTAGGGGTTTGAATCCTGTACATGCTTAGTGTGTGTGGAGGGGGTTAGTGTGTTTTCAAGACTGTTTGAAAGAAGTATCCCTTTTGCCAACTAGTAGAATACACTACAGGATGCACATTCCCCTTTCTAAACACTGATGATGTCAGCACCCTATAAGTACAGCAGGAGAAGAGAAACCACCCAGTAATGTGAATAGCCTGCTCCGCTAATGCATCCGTCTTGAGTGTCATAACATAGTTAGGTAGGGGGTTGAATCTTGTGTATGCTCAGTGTGTGTGGAGGGGGTTAGTGTGTGTTAAAGACTGTTTGAAAGAAGTATCCCGTTTGCCAACTAGGAGAATACACTACAGGATGCACATTCCCCTTTCTAAACACTGATGATGTCAGCACCCTATAAGTACAGCAGGAGAAGAGAAGCCTTCCAATAATGCAAATAGTGCGCTCTGCTAATGCATCCATCTCAAGTGTCATAACATAGTTAGGTAGTGGTTTGAATCCTGCAAATGGTAAGTGTGTGTGTTTGGATGAGGGGGGTTAGTGTGTGTGAAATTTTGTGTGAGGGAAATGTCCCTTTTGGCAACTGGGAGAACACACTACAGGATGCACATTCCCCTTTCTAAACACAGATGATGTCAGCACCCTATAAGTACAGCAGGAGAAGGGAAGCCTCTCAGTAATGCGAATAGTGCGCTTTGCTAATGCGTCCGTCTCAAGTGTCATAACATAGTTAGGTAGTGGTTTGAATCCTGCAAGTGTGTGTGTTTGGATGAGGGGGGTTAGTGTGTGTGCAGTTTTGTGTGAGGGAAATGTCCCTTTTGGCAACTGGGAGAACACACTACAGGATGCACATTCCCCTTTCTAAATACAGATGATGTCAGCACCCTATAAGTACAGCAGGAGAAGGGAAGCCTCCCAGTAATGCGAATAGCGCACTCTGCTAATGCGTCTCTCCCGAGTGTCGTAATGTAGTTAGGTAGGTCTTTGAAACCTGTAAATGGCATGTGTGTGTGTTTGGATGTGGGGAGTTTGTGTGTCTGCATTTCCGTATGAAAAACATGTTAGTTTTGGCAATCAGGAGGTCACACTACCTGATGCGCATTACCCTTTCAAAATACTGATGTTGTCAGCACCCTATAAGTACAGCCAGAGAAGAGGAACTATCTAGTAATCCGAATAGTGCGCTTTGCTAATGCGTCTCTCTCACGTGTCGTGACCTAGTTAGGTAGGGGAATGAATCCTGCAAATGGCAAGTGTGCGTGTGTGTGGGGGTAGTAGGGTGTGTGTAAATGCAAGTGTGAGAGAAGATCCTTTTGGCAAATACTACAATACACCAGATGCTGCATATTCCCCCAGTAAACACAGGGGATGTCACCACACTATCAGCACAGCCAAACAGGGCTAGTTGGCTAGCAATGCCAATAGTGCGCTCTGCTACTGTGTCTATTACCATTGTCAGAGTACAGATAGGTATGTTTTGATAACCCACAACTGCCACGTGTGGTTGTGTCACACAGTATGACCTTGTGTGGGTCTTTGTACATAACAATGCATGCCATTGCCTAAACCAGCAATGGCATTGCACACATGATGTATGTGTGTGACACATACACATAAATACCTGTGACCTGCAGTAGTTACCATGTCTGACACATGCCTCGAGTGGATAAATGGTATTTGCAATGTATACCAATATGACTGTGTCTTACTGTGCAGGATCCACACGTGGTATGTCTCTATACAGTGTGGGTGTATATGGTAAAATACCTACAGCAGGGGGTACACATCTGGTCTGGGCCATATAGTGTACATGTAGTCTATGTACAGGTGCTGCATGTTCCCACCTGTTGTGGTAGTGGTAACATGTCATTCCACTGCAATTCAGTGACCACATGCTGTTAACCCTTCAACTAGTGTGTTGTAGCTACAGTAATGCTCACGCACAATGTTTGGCTGGATGCAGTCCAGCCATATAAACACAGTTCTTGAGACTGTCATATTGCCAGTGTTGTTATGGAGGATAGGTGGTCTTCCTGTGTATGGGAGGGTTGTGTGTGCCAGGCTATGAACTAGATGGCAGTCCGACACACTGTTAGCTGCACATGATTAGGCCCTGATGCTTTGTGCTGTGCCAACAACCTGGAGGTGTGTGTATCTGTGGTACCTTGGGATACCACCCCCCTGTCCATGTGTGTTACATGTGTAGGGGACGACAGGCATGGTATGGGGCATAACCTGTCAGTGATGGGTAACACCTGTGAGCCATGAATCAGGAATCTGGTACTGCACAGACATTGCAGTTCACCGTGCTGAGGACAGTGTCTGGTGCATGCATCTTCTGGTGTACACTGCTGTTGTTGTGTAGCAGCACTGTTAGTGTCCTAACCTGTGTGATACCCATGGAGGTGGCTATGTAAACCATGTCCTGCAGCATAAGGCAGTATGTGTGTACCACGGAGCTTTGCCATTATACATCGGGCCATGGGTGTCACGTGCAAGATTACCCTTGTACATCATTGTGGCTTCCCTAGCATGTAAGCACACGTTGACTGCCAGCGGATACCCTATGAATGACAGTGGAGACTGAGCATAATGTAGACATACAACACCCTTCCCACATATAGTGGTAGCATACCTGGTGAGGATATGTTGGCAACCAAGATCAGGCTCATACTGGCCTGTGCCACATGCTGAGAGATCCATTCTATGTTCCCTATCATGTAGTCCAGGGAGGTATGTCTCAGGTCAGCCATACTGGCATGGTCAATGAGTGAGTCCTATGTGTCCATGCCTCTGACTGACCTGTATGCATGCGTTCTGTGGTGGACCATAGTGCCCCTGAGGCATATCACTGTGACCTTCACCAGATACAGCCTGTTGAGCGGGACCCCAGTGCAGCACCCAAGACAGGTACCTGACACGTCTGTAGCAGGTGGGTTGTGTAGCCCTACAGGCTGTGAGTGTGTGGCACAGGGGATGTGTGTGGCATGTGCTCTGTTCCGACGGAACATATGCCTGTGTGCCAGCTGCGGAGGTGTGTGATGCTCAGGCAGGATGCTATTCTGAGTCCCCACTTATGCCCCAGTGTGTTCAGCATGCTGTCAGTGCATGTCAATGTCTGACTTGTCGTGTAGTCACTGTAATATATTTTATTTATTTATTTATTTATCCTACATTTGTTGACCGGGATAGTCCGACTGGATGCATGTCCATTTCCAGGGAGGCCGGGAGAAAAGCTACAAGGGTAAGCAGATACAGCATTACATAATACCAGCATTACATATTACAAACAGATTATTTACAGAGATTACATAAGTAAGCAAGTTAAACATGCTCCACAGGTTAATGTTAGTCCTGCGCACAAGTCAGGATTAAATTAAATTACACAGTAAACTGGTTCACAGATTTTACACATTCGAGTTAGCCAGGCTTGATACATTGACATAGCCAGTTAAGTGACAAATGTTGTTTGAGGCTAGTGTTAAATTGACCTAAGGTGGAAAGTAAGGTAATATCAGCTGGAAGTGAGTTCCAGGATCTACTTACAGAGTTTGCAAAGAGAGAATCACCGGCTGTGTTATTAAATTTGCTAGTCTGAATTAGTAGTTTGTTAGAGGATCGAAGCGGTCTAGGATTGTTATCGGGGGTGATAATATTTGAAGTGCAGGAGTATTGTCCGGATTATAGAGGATTTTATAGGTCATAATCAGTTGGTTATACTGTATTAGGCTGGGTATTGCAAGCCAACCAAGCTGATTTAGATTGATGCAATGATGTGTCCTAAAAGGCAGCCCAGTGGCAAACCTGGCAATGTGGTTGTAGCAAATTGAGTGTTTGTTAAGGACAGTCTTGTTCATATTCGAGAGTAGAGGGGATGCATACAGAAGGGTTGAAAGAAGGTGTGAGCGAGCTATGGCACCTTTAGCAGGAGGGGCTAGGAAGGCTTTTATTCTGTAAAGTGACCCTAGTTTTTTATTGATGGCTTTGATAATTTGGTTAACATGTAGGTCACATTTGAGATTATTGTCTATGATGATACCTAATAGTTTAGTAGATGGGTCAGGGGAGATTATTGTGCCATCAGTTGATGTTATGGTAAAGGTGAAAGCGGTAGACCTACGTGTTGGTGAAATAACAGCAGTTTAATTTATTTGGGATTTAGGATCAGACGATTTTCAGAAAGCCAGTTTTCTATTGCATTATAGGTGGTCTGGGTAGCTGACCATAACTCTACTGGAGATGTGGCTGAGCAGATCAGAGTAGAGTCTTCAGCATATTGGATACAGCTGACTTTTGGGATGACAGTATAAAGGTCGTTAATGAAGATGGAGAACAGCAAGGGCCCTAGTATAGAGCCTTGTGGTACTCTGAGGGTGTTAGGTAGAAGGTTAGAGAGTTTGTTCTGCCAAAGGCCAGCCTGCTGTCGACCATGCAGGTAGGATTGAAACCATTGGAAGGCTCCAGTATCTAGACAGAATGTTTGCAGGGTGTGGATTACAAGTTGGTGATCAACCATATCGTATGCCTTGGAAAGATCCAAGAAGAGGGCTGAGGATATATAATTAGTGTTGCAAGTATGGTTTATGGTGTTAGTAAAGGCTTGGAGGCCTGATGTAGTGCTGTGATGAGGATGGAAGCCATGCTGAGTGTCTGCCATAAGGCGATTTTGGATTAGGTGGTGCATGAATTTTCTATGAATAAAGTTTCCATAATCTTTGCAAGTGGAGAGAGTATAGCTATTGGCCTATAATTGGAGAATTCAGTAGAGCTGCCTCCTTTGTGAAGTGGGATTACATATGATATTTTCCAGATGGTGGGAAATTTAGATTCTACCATGGTTCGTTTGATTACTTTTGAGACGGGGTAAGCAATAGCATCATCTGATTTTGATAGGTACTCGGCAGGGAGTTGATCAGCAGAAAGTGTAGTGGGTTTCACTGTTTCAATCAAGGTATGGAGAAGTGAAGTGGCGACTGGTTGGCAGCTGAATGCAAGTAGGTTTCTAGGGGTGCTACTTTCAGGACCAGGGGAGCTAGGAGGTAGATGGCTAGCTAGGGCCTGAAATGTCTCAGTAAAGAATTGGTCAAAACTATCAGAAACATCTTCAGGGGTTTTATCAATAGTAGCAGCAGGGATTGGGGTTGAAGTTTGTCCAGGATGTAGTATATATGACATGCCACCTGACAAGGTATGGCATTACTGGGTTCAGAGAGCCCAGTCCCCAGATTGGCTGTGTGGTGGCATCCCACACATGTGTTGTACGTTCCTGGCCAAGGGTGATGGCTGACTGCATACATGTGGCAGCTGTGACATTGCCACATGACTCACATAAACCACAACTGGACCATAGAGGTGATTCACAGGTTACCTTTGCACATGCTACCCTAGTAGTGTGATTGCCATGGTGAGTACCAACACATAGGGCCAATGGGGAACAACATACTGAAGGTGTGTATGTGTGGGTGTACCGCTACTGTTTCATAGCACTGGCATATATGACTGCACACGTGGGTAAATGCCAGGTAAGACATGTGCAATGTGTCACAGGCAACATACATGCGTACAGGACAGACAGTGACGTTCTGTCATGTGTAAAGTTGACATACGTATCGTACGCTATGCAGATGTCACTAGGAGTCTACAGAAGCACTGTAACTCTGCATTACAGGTGTAAGCAGTGTTCCAGGGAACCCCAAGCGAACATGCATGCAAACAAAGCTACAGTAAACATTGCTGGAATTAGTGCATTGTACAACAAAGAAGGGGTAATAATATAATAACAGTAAGTAACAATGCAAATATGTATGTACTATCAACATGTACCCAGGAATACACAGTGCAGATGCCCATGGTAGAACTGATATTATGTCATAGTTATTTGTGATTTGAATTACATTGGTACTGCACACATATCTACATGCGTGAACATCCACATTGCATAGTCGTTGTGACACCTTTACTGTACATGTCCACCATTGCATATCACTACTTGCGTTAGCTTTCTCCCTGTGCTACCCATGTATGCGGCTATCTGTTGACAACCTTACCACCGGCATGCAATTATGTGCAGCTGTTACACTTTGGTATGTACTATGGGTGCAGATAACAATTCAGGACATTCATACAGTTACTGCAGCAGGCATGCTGGGATATACACACAGTCATAGCAGCACACTGTACTGTTACCAACATGATACTACTAATACACTTCTATGTAGTCACCCTGTGCATCAGCAATGTGTTTACCTGTTCCCGTAATGATGTTGGAGATTGCAGGAGGTGGCACAGTGTCATCATATGCACAGGGTGTGGATTAGGTATGCCTGAGTCAGCCACTGATACCACCAATTGACATGTGTGTGTATGTGTGTTGGTGAGGGGCAGCAGTACAGGGTGGGGCAGTGTTGGTGCAGTGTGTGCATGTATGTGGTCGCCCTAGGTGTTGACATTTCGCATGTGTGTATGCACGCACACAGTTCCACCTCATGACTGCCATATACAGGGGTTTGTGGACAGCCACAGACTGCACCTGGCAGGCCATACAGATCAGTGTCTGTGGGCATGGACACGGTACTTGTGCCTGGCAGGGGTGCTACGGACCATATCCAGTACTAAGCCAGACTGGGTACTGTCATCAGAAGCGGGAGTGTGTTGACTGGACACAGGTCCCTGTTGGGATTGTCCAGAGCCACGTGCGCGTGGTCTCCTGGGGCGTTCCAATGACAGCACAGACCCAGCATTGCTGGGACTGCTGCTGGCACTATGGGGGCGTGCGCGGGCCTGTTGTCGTCCACGCCGACTGCCAGCTGCTGCTGTTGCAGGCATATGGCCACGTCGACGCCGCAAACGCCCACCATTGCCCTGGTTCATGGACACCTGGTTGTGGAACTGCTGTAATATGTCCCCACAACGTCTGTCTATGACATTGGTGAAATTACGGATAGCATCCGCAATGTCACGCATACTGTCTGTCATGGTTGTGCGACATGCTCTCAGCTCCCTCAGACCCTGTCTGGTGTACCTTTCCATACGTGACTGTGCCTGCATGACAGTCCGAAACATAGCTGAGGTTGACAGACCTCTTTGGGCACGTCGGCCAGAGGCAGTACGCCCATGGATGCTCCCATGAGAACCCATGGGCAACTATCTGTGTGGTACCATTGGAGGACCCTGCCCATGGCTGCTGTGTGGGGATGCATGTGCCACAGGTACCACATTACCCTGGTCTATGCCCACTGTATCCTGTCCATCACCTAGGGACAATGGTGACAAAGGATGTACTGGCAGGATGACTGTGCACAATGATGGGGTTGACAGCTGTGTACTGTCAATTGGCTGACCAATGGCGGACCCTGAGACACCTTCCTGTACCATTACACAAATATCATCATTACCAGTACCTGTGGCACAAGATTCAGGTTCCCTGCTGCAAGTCACCAGAGCAGCACCAGAACCTGTGGGAGGAAGACAGGAAACACAGCTTATAGTCTCCAGACATTGTTGCCAGTGATGCACTTCTACACACATGCACACATGCACACATGGACACATGCACACAATGCACACATGGACACAGGCACACATGCACACATGGACACAGGCACACATGCAGACATGCACACGTGGACACATGCACACAGGCACACATGCACACATGCACACAGGCACACATGCACACATGCACACATGCACACGTGGACACATGCACATGTGGACACATGCACACATGCACACATGCACACGTGGACACATGCACACATGGACACATGCACACATGCACACGTGGACACGCACACATGGACACATACACACATGCACATGTGGACACATGCACACATGGTCACGTGTA
This sequence comes from Protopterus annectens, assembly GCF_019279795.1. Classification (NCBI taxonomy): domain Eukaryota; kingdom Metazoa; phylum Chordata; order Ceratodontiformes; family Protopteridae; genus Protopterus; species Protopterus annectens. The sequence continues at coordinate 732,272,999 of NC_056745.1, forward strand.
CACATGCACACATGGACGCAGGCACACATGCACACATGCACACATGCACACATGCACACATGGACACAGGCACACATGCACACATGCACACGTGGACACAGGCACACCTGCACACATGCACACATGCACACATGGGCACAGGCACACATGCACACATGCATACCCTGCAGTATACACACAGAGCACTACTGAGTTACACTACTGTTACTAGCATTATCAGGACTATTATAGGTTATGTTAAACACACTCACCAGCATGGATGGCCTGCCTTGCTGTAACCCCGGAGGGACCTGCAGAAATGATGAGATTGTCAGTGGGCACAACTGTGCCATTGATATTGTATATGATACAGTGTACAGAACAGTCAAGTGTACATATGGCATATTACCTGCACGATCCATGTCGTGCTGCTGTGTGGAACCAGCCTCCATCATACTGCAGGTGTACTGCTGTTGCTGTTCCGGGGCTGGAGCCACAACACTTAGGAGTAGCCCCTCCAGTCTGGTGAGGGGGGGATGTGTGGCCACCCCACCTCCTGTGGCAACCTGTTGCCTGTGGATATCTGATGCACGCTGACGGACACTTCGGATTAAATCACTGCAGTGATGTCGTACCTGCTCATATGTCCTGTTATGCGTGCCAATCTCATTTACCCTACGGACAAGGTCTTGCCACAGTGCAGCGCTCTCCTGCTGATTCTGACTGGTGCGGGAAAACAGGATGTCATACTCCCGCACCAGGCTCTGGTGGATCTCCTCGTCTTCCGCTACAGAGTAGGCGGGATTACGCTGATGCGCCATATCCCTGGAAGAGAACACAAACAGGATATCAGCAGACTATGTCAGCAATATATGGCACACATACTATACATGATACTCATGTGTAGTGATATACTACTACTCCCATATGTTGCATGTGTGTGTGTCGTGGTGGATACACAGGTACATGGCCAGATATCAGTGCTCAGCCAACACCTGTGCAACAATACCTGCCACATTCCACACAACATAGTAGCATGCCCCATCGGTCAGCACACACTGACAGGTCCAATGCACAACCTCACTCTGGGGGTTCATCCCAAGGTACTGTATGTGGGACGCCATCCACTACTGTGATGTGGACAGAAGTTACTCGGCCTGGATATACATATCCCACCACCACCACCAGCACAGTAGACTACTTTGATATGTATGTGATTAGACAGTTATTCACTTGCTGGGACTGAGAAGGTATCCATGCAGCACACTGGGCCAGTGGAAGCCACAACTCACACTGCTGACCCCTTTGCAAATGCTTACCATGGACATGCCACAGATTGCATGGAACTTGCACACACATTTCTAACCCAGACCCTATGCACAAAGGTTAGGCATCCTGTCCGGTGGATCCCAGACAGAGGCAGATTGTATAACAATAGCAGGAGGCTACTGCAGGACAGAGCGCATTCACATTAAGGGAAGGCATCTGTGGTCAGCACTGGTACTACGCTATGGTCCATCATAACAATGGCCACGGCCTACTCTGGGAGGGAAATGGCCACAAACACTATGGATGACCACAAGGCCTTCTTCAGTTATGTTACACATATGGACCACATGCCTCAGATATGCTCTGTGTTAATACACACCTACTTAACATTCACCAAACACACGGATATTGGCAACAGTCTTGCAGACATGTTCGGTGCACGTATCCCCCCTTCTTCTCCCCCACCAGTTGAAATATTTATCACAGCTGTATGTAACCTCCCTATCATCTCACATGTCCAGGTGAGGGCCGCCCTCAGCAGAGCAAAACACACAGCATCACTGTGACCTCATGGTATCCATGGATGTGTGCTACCTGCACTCCGAGAGGACATACAACCGCATATAACACTGATAATTTATCTTGGCCGTACTACAGGATATGTACCTGGACAGTGGCATACAGCGACAGTGGTCCCACACCACTAAGGAGGCACCTCGACTGACCCTGGGAACTACCACATCATATGCATAACCAGCCTGGTCTGCTAAGCTATGGAATTATGCAGTATGTGATGCATATGCAGTGATATCGGGTACCTGCAGACACTTGTTCCCAGCCAGTGTGCCTTTGTGATGGGCTGATCCTGCCTTTGAACCTGGCTGACCTTTCAAAGCAGTCACTACAGCCATTGCTGGGGCAACACACAGACAACTGCTGCCAGGATCATGGCCTAAGACTGATTGACATGTAATGTATGGTCATCCCCTTTTGGTGGAACTACGTACACACAACATATCACATGGACATACCTATAGATACAGACCTATGACACATTTGGAGGGTTCACAGTATGCACACTATTAACCTGCTACTTTGCATTACCTGTGTTTGTCGCAGCTGGTTGCGTTACCACTGCTTCTGCTTGCTGCTGCTACTGTCACTGCTGACAGCTTCGGGTGACAGAGTCACAGTGTATAATTTTTTTTTTGTTCTCTCTCTCTCTCTCACTTTTCTCTCTCCCTCTGTCTGCTTCCAGACAGTGCAATGAATGTATTGCATGTGTGGAGTGTTAGTACTGGATGCTTTTGTAGGTATCTGCATAGGTCCATGTGATGCCCTCTGCACCAATTGTAAGCCAGCATTTGCTAATTGCATACAGCCAGTTGTGTACTGATTGCAGTTCTCACTGTGATTTCAGGTCAGTGCTATAAAAGGGTATGTGGGATAGGCGTTGCCCTTTCAGATTGTAAGGGTGGGGACCATGCTGGTATGCTGTGGACAGTGTTCTGTGAGTGTAAAGGTTAGTATCTCTCTCATGATTCAGGCTGTGCTGTAGATTCACATTTCTCCATTCCTCTCTCATGTTCCCTGTAGTAAGTGTGTATGCACAATGACTCCTACAACTATATATAGATATATATTTATATATATATGTGTACATATACATACATTTATATATGTACTTTAACTGACATTATTACCTACAAGCTACCAACTAGCATGGCTGTTTTGTGTTCACACAGTACTATTGTGGGAATCCAGTAGTTTTCACAGTAATTCCACATGACATGCTTTGGGTACTACACATCCTATATTCCCTTTACATTCATCCCTACTATTACATGTTATATTTATTTTAGCACAATGTCATTGTATAAGAGTCATGGCTTAGTGGTAGGTCATACAGACTATTGTTTCCAAGGTCCTGGGTTCGGGACTGACAGTGGGATTTTATTTTGCTTTTGAACTGAGTACAGGACCTGTCAATCAAAGTTACTAAGGCACTTTTAAGCAGTTGTAACTGGGTTAGCGCTGGTTTGCGCAGAGCTCACGCATGTGCACTGGCGGTTAGCTCCGCGCACACAAGCGCACACCCACTTACAACCGCTTAACAGTGCTTACTCTGGCGCACACCCGCACTATTTTCTTAGAAAGAAAAGAAAATGGGGAGACAGGAAAGTGGTGAAAAAGGGGTCACAAAGAGGGTAAGACAGTAGGGAAACAAGCTTCGGATTTGCAGGAGGGATGTAGGTAAGGCCCATAGTTGCCCATTTCTTCATCAGCAACAGCTGTGCATATGTATGTAATTTGGTGTGACATTTGAAACCTTCCACCCCTGTGAGAGGTGTCAGGACAACAATAATACTTGTTGTACAGCCAATTGTAATTGATAGATTCCATGTCCAGCAGACATGTGTGCGGAATGGGCAGCTATGTATGGGGCGTAATTTTTTTGAGGGTACAGAGTGCCCTTTTTTTTTTTTTTTCAGGTGAGAGTGGTATGTCAGGTGAAGGAAGTCGGTACAGCTGGGGAGGTAGGTTGGGTAGCTAAACAGACAAGACAAACAAGACGCATACAGGGGCGGTGTATGACACGTGTGGGGGGGTTACACAATTGATGGGGACGGAGGTTTGGCTATCCAGAGCCCATGAGCCCACAGATGGCAACAGTGGAACTGATATCCCCACCCATAGGCAGTTGCCACTATTCCTTCACTGCCCAGGATGGGGCTGTGCTGGGGGCTGTGTAGGCCAGGCAACAGGCATGCCCGTTAGATGTGCCACCCGTGCCTCAAGCTGGCGTAGGGGCTCGAGAACAGAGTCCCGAATCTCCCTACGCACCACAGTTCGGACGCTACGGAGGGTGAGTGGCGGTTCTCCTCTGGCCACACTTGCAGAGGGGGGGCGAGCCCCATCCCTTGCAGTGCTTCCACCTGCAGGTGGCACAGGGCCACCGGAGGAGGGTCCGGACTCGGCACTAGTGCCAGGTGCACTCGCCAGCTGAGGTGGGAGAGGTGGGTCCGCTGGAACCCGCCTTCCCTGTCATCCAATGTTTTGCATTATGTCATGACAGTTTGGGTTAGTGACATATAATACCATTCACAATTAGTTGTAACAGCATGCATTAGTATTCCCATTAACCAAACACCCAGATATTCACACCATTGAACAGCGTGCATAACACATGCATAATTTGAACAGCAATACACAGTCCAACAACATGCAGGGTTAATTGATGGCAACAGGCCATCAGGTTTGGATGTATGAACAGGGCAGATGCATCAACGGACATGCAAATATATATGACCCAACAGGACAAACGTCCAGGGGTGTTAATTGTGATTGCACATACCATTTTCACGTGGAATGGGTTATATGTGGTTATAGGGTGGGGTGAAGAAAATAATATTAACACCTTCAAATACCAATACATATGCTGTACATTTCTAATAGCTACAGATATATACACACTACTGTTCTAACTACAGTTTCCTATATGATAACTATTTCAACTTGGTGATAGGACTGTTACTGCAACATCAATATACATTTTATTGTTCTTCATACACATTCATATCTAGCTTTGTTCAGCTACATCATGCTGCTACATTTGCTTTATATAGCTGTAGACAAGTGTGGATGTTTGGTATATCAGACAAGCATCCTATCTGCATATTGCAGACTGAGAGCAACATATCCAGATTTTGGGATACACATTCCAGATGCAGCAACACTTTGAACAGATTTTGCTGTTTGGTTTTGATTCTCACATGCATTTCATTCTGTCTTGACTGCAGTATACTTTATTCAGGGGTTATTACACTGTATTGCTGGATTCATGGCACTTTTTCACACTCTATCACTTGCTTTCATTTTACTATTCAGGATGGTACTTACTTCTAGGCTTTATTGACATGTTTTACCTGTAGTTATTACAATCCTTTCCAGCAGTCTCACTTCTGTCATGTTTCAGTATTTCAATAGGGATATATTTCACACATGTGATTTCATCATCTTCTGCAGCTATACTTTTCAGCCTGCTGCAGGTTGTGTACTATTTTCTTACAGGTGGGGCATTTTTATTTCAGAATTTATGTCAGACATTTTCATTTTTCGGTTTAACTTACAGGCTGAAACACACTTTTGTAATCAAGCAATACTTGCAGACACTTTCACACTGTTACTTGCACATTTTATTCCTTAGTGACTACACTGCACTCTTTTGCTGACTGTCATACTTTTATATTTCTTTACAGTTACTGGTAGTGGATTACTGACCTGCCTGGTGGCGCAACCGCACCAGCCTATCGCCATAGACTCTGCGGTTCGCAGAATGGACACCTGCAGCTGTAATATAAATGAAGTAATATTGGAATACACATCTCCATAATATCAGCTAGTTTAATTTCTTACATACATAATTAAATGTAACTTACTCAGTAGTGGGGTGTTGGGCATTTGCCGGGCCTCCTGGATCCAAAGGTTCAGTTGGTCCTGCTTGCGTCTCTTCAGGTCCGCATGGTGGTGATGGACCTGCTCACCAGTCCTTGGAATCCCAGTGGTACTGGTGAGATCATGAGCCAACCGGTCCCACGCCTCAGCCCTGTATGCTCCCCAGAGGACCTGGCCCTGCATGAGTTGGGCCTCATGATTGTGGACTAGGAGCCAGACCATGTACCTGGATTCCTCAACGCCCCACCTCTGTGCTCGAAAGCAACTACCCTCTCCTACTCCTGTCATTCTGCCTGCAGTTCAGTTCTACAATCGTTTATGCTGTGTATTCCCGCCTATGGGGCTTATATAGTCCGTTTTCCCACATATCTGTGATTGGCCATTTTGGAATTGTATCAACTTCAGTAAACCTGCATTGTCCTGCTCCAGTTTGTATTCATTCCTATATATTAGCTATTATTGCATTTCTAGGTACTGCTGTCATGGCTTAGTGGTTTGGTACCTTGACTATGGTGTATAGTATCCTGGATTCGAACCTAGCCACTGCTTTTTATTTTTCATGACTGTCTAGACATGCTGAGGGGTGTGTCTGTGTAAAGGCAGTTTTGATACGGCTTGCTCAACGTTGCCCATCGGTTAGCTTGTTTGCACGGTGAGCAGCTCCGCGCAAACGGGGTACGCTGGTTTAAGCCTCATTTGGCTATCAGCACGCATATTATGCTCAGCTCAGTTAGGGGCACATAGAGTTAGCATGTTAAACCACTGCTCAGCTACGGGCACTCATTTTGCACCAGTTAAACCACTGCTCACGTACGGGCAGATGCACTCACCCTGTTAAACTGTAGCTCAGCTATGGGCACATCTGGCATTTTTTATTCTTTTGTTACCTCACATTTCTTCAATATAAATGGGCTATTTCATTACATTTTACATAAAATGCGGTTTTATGTGTATATATTTGTCAGGGACTTGTTTCGTGCTTATTTTGCTAAGAATAAAAATTGGTGTTGTGGGGGCTCGAACCATGAATGCCTGCTCTTCAGCCAACATCTCTACCGCTATGCTATTGCTTCCTGGCTTATTTTGCATATTTAGTTCTTATATGCTTTCCCACTGACTGCTAACTGTAGCTGCGCTACGGGCATGCCAGCATAACGCGCACTCACGGTTAAACATTTTTACAATTTAAAAAAATATATAACATGTTTATTTATATGTTTTCTGTTCATAGTCTGTGGGGGCATGTGTTGTGTTCTGTTTATTCACATTTCCGTGGACTCTGTCGTGGGTGTTTACTTTGGGCACTTTTCCTCTTCTGGGGGCATGTCCGCTTACAGGGCTCGGCCTATGGACACGCCCCTACTGTCTTACATGGACCGTGTTAGCCTTAGGTGTGATTCAGCATGCTCTCATGAATATGCAAAGCATGCTGACATCACTCCGTTTAACTGCAGCCTCCGTGTATGAGTTATAACTCTTACACGGAGGCTTTGTGAATCCTGCCCAATATCTTAGATATTTCCAGTATATTTTGAGAATTATTATACACTATCCTTTCAGGATGATCTAATAACTTGTACTCTGTGATCCATTTTCCTTGTATTGTTAAATTAGTATTAGTGTTTCAACTGCTACATTTAGGCAAAAGTTCAGGACACTAATATTCAGTTTAATCAATGTCTTAATTTGCATTGTTCTGTCAGTGTGTGACATTTTGTCATTCTTGATTTTAATTTTCTAACTCTATATTTCCTTTATTTATTATTTGTATCCTGTTTTCCCTGTTCCATTTTGCCAGTGCTGCATGTGATTTTATAATTGTTGCACAGTTTTTGTTTCTCATGATTATTATGTGATGTTTCTGCCTTGTGCCACAGGTCACGGCTGAAAAGGACCCATGGATGAACCCATTAACCCGGTTAACAAATAAGTAAATTGGTGGTAAATTTTATGAAAACTGTAATTAGAACTGATGATTTAAAACAGAACTTGACAGAGGATGCCACAGGACAGAAGAGAGCCACAGGTAATCAGGGAATATACAGGAGGAAAAATGGACAAAGGCCGTAACAGAGGAACAAATAACTATGACCAGCATAGCTGGATAGTATTACTATGAAGTTCAAGGAGTCTGGGAAGAAAATAGGATTGCTGAAACAGTGATGCAGGAGCGAAGGGTGTACATTGCAGGCATCACTGAAACATGGACTAATGACAAGGAGAAATAACACAAGAAGAGTTTGGTTATAGATTCATGAGAAATAACATAGACAGGGGGTACAGGCATGAAACAGTAACCTACAAAAGAGAAAGCATCAAATACAAAGTTAGAGTGAGGAAGAAACACAGCTTTTGAAGACACAGAGGAAACAGGGAGGATCTAAATCTAAGGTAAATATCTTGGTATTTAACTTAGACGAATGTGGGAGTTTGGGGGACTGATATAGTGTATCTCTATCCAGACATATAAATAGTTGAAAATAAGAGAATGAGTGCTTGAATGCAAGGCCTGTGTAGGAGGAAGAAAGTTATACTTATGAGGAATTTGAATCTACCAGGACCAGCCTAGGACATTCTGAGATGTAGAATTGAGTACATGTTGACTGAAGTCTTGGAACATGTTCAGCTAGCTGATATGGAATTTTACCAGAAAGGAAACAATTGTAGACGTGGTCCTAATTATGGAATATGAGACTCAGAGATGTTTATGTGAAGAAGATAACAGATTGCCAACTATGTTTGTTCTTTGTGTAGTTTAGAAAACAGGGAAGAGTTAGAAGTAGTCTTTCAAAAAGAAGGATATTACAAGAATGTGAACTTCTTCTTCAGGCTTTTTCCCAGTTAGGGGTTGCCACAGTGGATCATCTGTCCGTTCATGATTGGCAGTGGAGTTTTACAGTGTCGAGTTGCCAGCCCGGCACCCAACCTTCCACAGAAGGCACACACATGCACACACTCACACCTAGGGCCAATGTAGAGTGTCCAAATCTACCTACTGCATGTCTTTGGGATGTGGGAGGAAACCGGAGCACCCGGAGGAAACCCACGCGACCACAGGGAGGACATGCAGACTCCGCACAGAAGGCACCCCAGCCGAAAATTGAACCGGAGAACCTCTTGCTGTGAAGCAGCAATGCTAACCGCTGCACCACCGTGGCCGCCCTATTACAAAAATGTGAACAATAGTCTTATATTAAAGACAACCTAGACACCATAATGAATCACGCATCTTATATTAAGAGGAGGCAAAATTTAGCCCGTAAAACAGGACAACACATAATGAACATTAAACATTGCGGATAACATACAGATTCCACAAACTTATAGGATTCCTATAATAGGCTTGGTAAAGAAGTTTTATATTAAGGTTATAAGCACCAAGAAATTATAGGCACTACTTATATAGTGAGGGCATTAAGAAAAGGAAGAGGGAGACCTTATTTCTCTAAGAAGGGTGGATTGTATCCATGTGATCAAAGCTCTAGGAATACTTTTTCTAATAGAGGTGCCAGGGTTCATCATACATTCTCCAACTATGTTGGTATGTGATATTAGAAGAAATTGCCCTATCTTATTAGCCACATAAGGCATTAGTAACATTGTTGGTGGTTCTCCTACTTTCCATTTTAAAAATGGGCTACCATTGAAATGACGACTTTGTTATGGCAATAATAATTTAACAGGGCTACATTCTGACAGGATCGGCACTTTTCCATGCAGATCCTATAAGGCTTGTAGTTCTATTTCAGTGAAATTTTTTTCATTCATCCTAAAACAAATAAGAGGATTTGTCCAAAGATTTATGCAGATTGCATGAGTAAACATTTGATATATTTAGCAGCCTGATGAGTCTGTCCCTGTTTTTACATTGGAAAACACAACCACAATTTTAAATAAAGAATTTTAGAACATTTAGAGGATATATGTAGGAGGGCGGCCATGGTGGTGCAGTGGTTAGCATTGTCACCTCACAGCAAGAGGTTCTCCGGTTCAATCCTCGGCTGGGATGCCTTCTGTGCGGAGTCTGCATGTCCTCCCTGTGGTCACGTGGGTTTCCTCCGGGTGCTCCGGTTTCCTCCCACATCCCAAAGACATGCTGCAGGTGGATTGGACACTCTAAATTGGCCCTAGGTGTGCGTGTGAGTGTGCCTTCTGTGGAAGGTTGGGCGCCAGGCTGGCAACTCGACACCGTAAAACTCCACTGCCATTCAATGTGCGGACAAGGTGATCCGCTGTGGCGACCCCTAACTGGGAAAAAGCCAAAAGAAGAAGAAGAAGAGGATATATGTAGGAATATGACATCAAGTGCACTTGTTAAACATTGGTCACAGTTTTGAGTTTATGGTTTTGCAATTGACACATATGAACATCAGAGGTGGTGATATTAAGAAGAAAACAGAAAATAATGAATTAAAATGGAGAATTACACTTCAAGCAAATAGAGATTTGGGGCTTAATGACTGTATACCTTTAAAACAAGTACTCAAAACACATAAATTATTTCATTATTGTTTTAATTGTTTTTTGATTGCTTGACTTGTGATAGATTTATATATTTAAACTACAGTTTTCAATGGAGTTTTATGGTCTGATGAATTGCAGAGAGCATGAAAGTGCTTACCTAATAAAGTAAAATAAGTTTTATTTTGCCTACCAGCCTTGTTGATTGGCCTTCGTTTTTGGACTATGCCAGCCTTTCCCAGGTGTGTGTTTGTGTGTGTGTGCATGTGTGTGGGTGTGTGTGCGTGTGTGTGTGTGTGTGTGTGTGTGTGTGTGTGCATGAAAATCATGCAGCTACACTGAACAGGGATACTGAGAGCACTGATTTCATAGAGAGGGTGATGGAGGACTTGGCTTGGAACACCCAGCTAAGGACTCAGCTCTATAGTGGCCAGTGGGGAGTCTTATTTGGGGCCTAGAGAGAAAGCCCAGACCCAAGACTGGAATGTGCATTCCCTGTGTGCTCATAAGGGAAATTGTCTTTGGTGCAGAGAGCTGCATCTGAAAATACTGTGTGTGTCTATTTTTTTTCATAGTGGTAAGGATTGAGGTTCTTTGATCAGTTGCCCAGAGGAGGGATGTCACACACCTTACAGATATTATGGACAATAGCAAGAGTTTCTTTCTGAGAACTTAAAAAAAAAACATATAAACAAACTGTCGGGAGCTTGTAACATCTAAAGATTAAAAGACAATGTCAGACCTAAAGAATAACTAGATAGGCTTTGATAGTTAGGGAATATAGTATTAAATGTATCTTGTGCTTTCTTTGGAAAATACTATTTAAGCTTTGAGACTAAAACAGTAAAAGGATGTAGTGTTATATGACTGATAACTTTAGTGGCTCTAATTTTCACATCTGTAATATCTGGTTTTACTATGATTCCCAGCTTTGGCTGAAAATGTTCCATATTGGATCAATCCTTTTACCTGGTAAAAAAAAAAATAATAATAATCAGAATTGCATGTGATCATATTTGTCTTGGGTAGGTTCAAGTTGTTTGCAGAAGAACACATTACTTACCTCTTTCTGGAAACTAGAAAGAGAAATCCATAGGACTGCACTGGAAGGAACTGGAGGAAAATTAGGCACCTTATTCTGAAGAATGAGCTAGTGAACTTGAAATGCATTTACAAATTAAGTCAAAAGACAACTTGGTGGTATATTTGTTGAGGAATTAGAAGTGGTACACACCATTTCAATGTAATAAATTAGTTTTCCCAGGTTGTCAGATTTCTATTTGTTTGTTTGTGTCTTTCGGCTTTTCCCGGTTAGGGGTCGACACAGCGGAACTCCGGTCCGCTAATGATTGGCAGTAGATTTTTACATACTGGCTTGCTGGGCCTAACGCACAACCTTCATTTCTATATGGAACCAATAAAATACAGATTTTGGTGAAAATCAGCATTGCTTGAGTTGTCTCAGTTTCTCTGTGTATTAACAAATCAGAGTATCTCATTTAGCTAGTAACCTATATACGTCTAACTTTCACTATAACTATCTTATGTCTCTCACATGTAAACCTGACATTTCATATTGATCTGGAACTCTTTGCTTATTTATGCTTTTTTTTTTTTTTGCATACAGTATTGTTTTTGCAGGCACAATTGCTACTTTTTGTTAAAAAAAAAGAAATCATAGCTCCCCGAGTGGCTTTTAATGAGAAAGAAAGCAGATTTTTTTCGGTCTTTAATAGTGTATAGAACCATAGAACCACAAAAAGTTCATACAATCAGTTGTTCTTTCTACTAATTAACATATGGCAATGTTTTCAGTTATATATTTAATTATAAAAAGTTGTCCATTACTGCACAGACAAAAAATAACTGTCAATACATTTTGAAACTGCTTGTAAATTCAATAGGTTGCTTTTAATTTGATCCACGTAGCAGGTTTTACTACCAACTTGCAACTGTGCCATTAAACTGTTTGTTTCGGCTGCCTGCCCATTTCCGTGTCTGTAAGATACTACTTTGCACTGTAGCAAAATCCATTATCTAATACATAAACCTTTGCTGGTCAGTCAGAGATTCCCTAGTAACTTAACCTTGAACTGCACTGAAAAACATGATGACACACATTTTTACTGCCTATTTTACAAAATGTTCCACCCCTCTTACAGATTAGAGCAGAACGTTTATGGTACTATATCCCAACCCCTCCCCCATGAAGAGTCTTCCCACGTCGCTTCCACATTTAATAAAACAGTTCATATAACCTTGAACTAATGTGTGCCAAAGGTCATGTTATGTCAATTATCAAATAATCAAATGTAGTAAGAGTGTTCTTCAGGCTATTTTAACAATTCAGAGCAAAGTTATGAGTGACAGCCTTTATCATGTGTTCCCCTACATTTTAAAACAGCACATCTACTTCATGTAAGTTTTGAGACCTTAGTAATGTGTTATGCATGGATAATTTTGAAGCCACTAACAAATGCATCTGTTAGCAGCATGACCGCATACCATTGCTATGTTTTGAGAACTCCACAGTAACACTGTATATTAATTTGATGGTTTCCCTGTATTATTCTTGAAAGAAAAAAACAGTGTGATCAATATTTATCTCCAATGATGCAATGTATAGAATAAACATCAGCCTTTGTGTCCATAGCAAACTAAACAGTACACTAAATACTTAACCGGTACATTTTCATTTTAATCCATTTCTATATTTAAATGGGTTATTTCAGTGGCACTGGTAATATACTGTCTTCCTCAAAATTATGGTGTGAGCTGCATGCATATTAAAACTTCTATTTAGCAATATCAGAAGGATATTCCATATTGGCAATGTGCATCTACTGCATGACACTACATTAAGTTAATGGGTTTTAGCAAAGTATCACTCAAATATCATATTGATTTACATTTATCTGGGTAATATGAGCTCACCGTATTACTTTGGCTCAGACTAAAGCTCATAGTATCAGGAATGATAAGGCTTGCGAATTTGCATGAGCTTAAAGCTCTACTTAAAAAAAAAAGAAGGGCATGGGGTGAGATTATGGTTTGGAAGCAGAGAACTGCAAGTTGCAATTGTATACCCTGTAGTCTCATGTGCAGAGCCTTAAAGTACAACACGATGGGTTATGCCCTGTGTTCTCAGCTTTGTATAAAACTGTCTTTCAGATGTTAGCGAAGTACAGTGTCCTGCCTCAGAGTGCCTTGGCATATAAAATGAATTCTAATGATCCTTTAGATGAAAGTGCTAAATAAATAATGTTCATTAAAATCATTTTTATACTCCTTAGTCTGTATTTGGTTTGTACTGAGTGAGCCTTCTTAATAACACAGTTGTATAGTCTGGTCTCTGAGATACTGTGGTATGTTATATGAAGCATACTGTAATACTTAATAACACAGTTGTATAGTCTGGTCACCGAGATACTGTGGTATGTTATATGAAGCATACTATAATACTTAATGACACAGTTGTATAGCATGGTCTCCGAGATACTGTGGTATGTTATATGAAGCATACTGTAATACTTAATAACACAGTTGTATAGTCTGGTCTCCGAGATACTGTGGTATGTTATATGAAGCATACTGTAATACTTAATGTCACAGTTGTATAGCATGGTCTCCGAGATACTGTGGTATGTTATATGAAGCATACTGTAATACTTAATGACACAATTGTATAGTCTGGTCTCCGAGATACTGTGGTATGTTATATGAAGCATACTGTAATACTTAATGACACAGTTGTATAGTCTGGTCTCCGAGATACTGTGGTATGTTATATGAAGCATACTGTAATACTTAATAACACAGTTGTATAGTCTGGTCTCCGAGATACTGTGGTATATTATATGAAGCATACTGTAATACTTATTGACACAGTTGCATAGTGTGGTTTCTGAGATACTGTGGTATGTTATATGCATACTGGAATGCATGAGCAAAAGTGCTGAGTAACTACTATTTTAGACCTCATTGCCATTATACTGGAAGTAAATATCCAGCTGTTCTGCCCTTTTAATAACTGTCATCAGTCTTATAGCCTTGCCACTTCTCTGTCATTTTATATTTTGTGAATCTGAAATATACCTACTTATGTAATTTATGTATCCCTTAACAACTTCCTTCTCAGCATACCATCTGCTGCTTTAACCATTGGTACACCTAATAATTGACAGTGATTATTAAAAGGGAGAAATGAGTCATATCACCTGCCTGTATAGTTCTGTCACAACTGTGAACATGGCATACATATGTAAACAACCTGAGCACTTAGTTGTAAGAGTTATCAGCATGTGACAGTATAACTTGATGTCCAATACCTTGTAGAACTAAATCACTGTATATGAAACACCAGACTATGACTCACAGTGATATTGTATTACATTATACTATATTTGCTTAATCGCAAAATGAGATATAAAGACTACATTGTCTGCACTTTAAGTGCATTTAACATTCTAACTCCCCTCCGCTCCTGCCTTCCCCCATACCACATGACACATGTGCAATGCCCTCTTGAATGCATCAGGGAATTCCTTTTCCACTGCCAGTTACAGTTATTCACTACATAAGTCCATAACCCTGTCTATGATGAAGTATTTTTGCAAATCCAGGGTGTAGCTAGTTTCTAAAACCTGCTGCCCATGTTCCCTGTTCTCGCTACAGTCTTCCTTTTCAGAGTGACCATTTCACATTTCACATTTCCCTGACATGATCTTTTGCACTTGTAGCATGCCTTTCCACATCTGTTCTGGTCTCTAATAAAAACGCGCTTCATCTGCCTTACTCTCTGCTCATATGCTTCCAGTTAAATGTTTCCTCCCCTTTGATTGACTTTTGTCAGGCTTCTTTCCAACAGCTTAATTTTCAATATTTGTATGTCCTCTGAAACTAGAAAATGAGAATATCGCCTCTACTTCTGGAATCGCTCAATTTGAGGATACATTCCTGCAATCTGTCTTTTGCAATCACTGCCTTGTCACTTTGCTTCTGGTGATCCTATCTAGTCACAATCAGCACCCACTGTTCCCCTTTCCTGCTATATTCTTATTTGTACAACACCCCAAGATAATATTTTGCACTGGGATCACTATGGCATAAGAAAAATACTTTGCATTTGTTTGCAACAAAACTCAACTGCCACCTTTTGGCCCACTCAGTTTTTTTTCATATTCTTTCTTTGATTCTTCCTCCAACCCTGCATTATTGTGCCTGTCTTTGTGTCATTAGTGACAAAATCCCTCAGATATGTCAGAATAAACAGAGAAACTGAAGGCCACTGAACCAGTGTCATCTTCTGATGAACTCCACTAACCATGTTTCTTATTGCTGACAAGGTTCATCTCATTACAACCTCTGTACCAAACCCTTCAACCATGCTGCAGTCTTAATTTTCTACCTCAGTCCCACCACCAGCCCCTTCAACTTTCTGAGCATTTACCTGTGCAAGACCAAGTCAAATGCATTGCTGAAGTCCAGTTTTACCTGTCGAGTGCTGTTGACAAAGCACAAGGCTGGACTAAGTTTGATTGATGACTCTTTCTGGCCATTAATCCATGTTTGTTGTTGTCAACTAGGAAATCAACTAGTATTTCCTACAGAATTCTGTGTGGGATTTTTCCTGTTACTGTTATTAGTTTACCAGACTTGATGTCCTCCTAAGTTTTATTAGACATCACCATACAAGGGTACCTCATGTACTGTCTTCCAGACCTCTAACAACTTCTGCATTGACTAGTGGCCTGTTGAAGAACTCTGTCAATATGTCTCCCCAAACACCAGCTAGATTCTGAGGATCTCTCAGGCAATAACTCTGATCATTTTATTTTGTTCCAGCTTAAGACAATCTTTTGACTCCAAACCTGCATCCTCTATATGCTGGTGTCTATCTACTGCTCCTCCCATGCTGCTCACCCTCCCTCTCAGCATGGCACCTTCCCCTTGCATTCCTGTCTAAAGACTGAAATGAAGCATTCATTCAATAACTCTAATTGCTGTTTACCATGATTTCCCTCCCATCTTTGCTTAACCTAGCTAGATCTGCTCATTCCTTCCTTCCTTCCTTTATGCTATATATTTGAACTTCATTCCTAATCTCCCCCTAACTGCAAAATATCTTTCCTTTCTCTTACTCTTTTGCTTATATTTGAAATGCTTAACATCTTTACCATTGGTTATCACTATTGATTGTATTTTATTAGATGTTTAATATTCTATGAATGTTGTTCAATATTCACTGTAAGTTTTCCTGATCTGATTTTATTTATCCTGTATGTTGATTCTAGTATTTGTTACTGCACTTCATGTGATAATATTATGTAGTTTATTAATGTATGTTTGAGCTTTTCTCCCTGGCGTTCACTGAAAATATGATTCATGTCCAGTTGGACTTTCCAGTAAACAAATGCCAAATAAATAAATAAATAAATAAATAAATAAATAAATAAATACATATTTGATCTCACTATTGACATCTTCTACTGGCCCACTTGCATATTCTGTCTTGCTGTCTTTGCTTGTCTCGTCTTTCCATTCCCTTCTTTGTAATGAGCCTCTACAATCTCTCCCCCTTCCTTCTTACCTTTACTGTGCTCTATTTGTCCCGATTGCTAACCTCATGTTACTGGATAGTTTCATTGTCCTCCCTGTATTTGTTTTATTTTGCCACTTCCTCAGACCCTTTTTCACACCCGTAAGTACAGTATCTGAAAATTATTCCTATAGCTTATTTACTTCCCAAGTTATCCTCAATCCCTTCCCTAATTCATACATGATCCTCTCCATTAAATCACCATAATCCCCTCGCATAAAATTACACAGAGTTATCTATGTCTCTTTTTCCCTCATACCAATCTATACAGTAGCATGATCACTGTTGGCTGATGGTGTCTTTATCTGGACATCCCAAACTCCCTCTGCCATGGTTAGGATCGCATTCAGAATTTTGTCCTTCCTGAATGGCCCCTCATTATTTCACTGAACCTGTTATGGTCCAAGACCTCAAACAAAACCTATTCCTACTCATCTCTGGAGATCAATCACCTCAGACACATGTATTCTAACACATAGTCAAGGGACAAATCTGCAGAATATCCAGTCTTTGCAGGAATGAAATTTCCTTTATACAGGAATTGGATTCTTTAAAGAATAATTTTCAAGCGCGAGGTTATAGTAAAGATTTATTGAAAAAGGAAATGAACAACAGCAGTCTCTATAAAAAACAAAGTGAAAAACCATGGTTACACAGAGGTAAAAAAATGGCCTAATAAGATAGATGCACAGGTTCAAACAGCTAATGAAGGTTTGAAAATGATTTTAACATACAGTAATGATATAGGTGGTATATGTAATATAATTAGAGACAACTGGAGAATTCTTTTAACAGATGAGAATATAACTAAAGTTGTAGGGACACAACCTAGATTTATTTTTAAAAGAAATAAAAATTTGAAAGATATTCTGTGTCAAGAACCTATGCATTTTAAAAATTCAGGCATTAAGAAGAAGGGAACTTATCCATGCCTACAATGTAATTCCTGTAAGCACATTCTACAAGGGAACTGTTTCATACACCCCAGAACCAACAAGAATTACTTTTTGAATATGTATGCTGACTGCAACACACAAAATGTTGTCTATATTGCGAACTGTCAACATTGTACTGCATATTATGTAGGAAAAACAAATTGCAGACTTAAAGATAGAATTTTTAAGCATCTGTCAGATATAAGGTTAAGAAAAGAACACAATGCATTGTACAAGCATATAAAATTGCATAGTGATCATGTATTTGCCTTTATGGTTATATGTGTTGTAAACAGAAGTCAAAGAATGGGTGACTTGTATAATGAAACTGAATACAAAGAGATGCAACGGATTCTTAGACTGGGAGCTGACAAAGCCCCAGGATTAAATGATGTTATCCCTTTAAAACCATCTCTAGCAAAAGGGAGGGTAAATTATTTATTTTCATTGGCTGTGTTGTAGTATATTAGAGACTAAAGTTTTTACTAGTGTTTTATCATCTAATGAAGGGATTTACCTGAAAGCGCTTATGATACTGTTTTTATTGTTTTAATAAAGTGAAGTTATTTCATATACAGCATGGTAGTACTTGCCTTACATTTGAATTTACTATTTGGATTTTTTGGCAGTACTTTCAGTGGAAGGAGTCCTTTACTTTTTGTTCTTTATTAAGTTGTTGTTACCCACCCCTAATGTGGTGACTATCAAATTTTCTCAAATTATTTGTAAAAATACACATTTAGTTTGTGAAGAAGAGGGTAGCTATGGTGCCCTCCGACCAACATCCTGAATATTCTTCTATTCTTCCTCCTGTGTCCTACCATCTTCTTACCCCCCATTTTCACCACTGTCCATTCAACCCCTTTTCACACATTTCATCTAGTCAAATAATAGAATCACTTATAACATACATGGCCAGAGATGGCCGTTAAAAGAAACCCTCAATTTTGGTCCTCAGCATTTGCGTGACAATTGGCATTGCTCAACATTAGTAAATGTTTGTAAATGGTGTTTCACACCCAGTGGAAAAAACTGAAAATTTTACCTCTGACCTCATATGTATGGTTATCATCACACAACCGTGCTTAGTTCTACTGCACTATAGGAATATACACTGACAATGCAATGAGGAGACTGTTACTCTACAATGTTTATTGGGCTGCAGGATATAATGTACACCTTATGGGATATTATACTTGTCATTACTATGAGGAAGCCTGATGCCTACATTCTCACTTCTTCAATCTTTTGTCACTGTCCATTCAAATTTGTGACTTTTACTATGTAAAGTCTGATTCCTGTGTAGTGTGTTCCTATAATGCTCAGGTCTGTAGACTGCTTTTACATAGTGTCAGGGTGAAATGCACAAGTATGTCAAATATTATTTAATATTTTTTCATATTAATATTATGTGCGAAAGTGTTGACAACATATATTATTAACCCACCATTATCCTTGCTTATGTCTTAATCATGATTCTGCTATCCTACCCTTTGCTTGCTCCCTATTTGGAACACTTTATTATAAAAAGCAGGACTTAATTATTATGATGACAAACCTAATATTAACACACCACAAAGATGGCCAGAAATGGCCTATAAACAAAAATCTTCTCTCCCTCTCTCTCTTCCTATCAGTAATGTGTCACCAGTCTTTTTCTTCAGCATTTCACAGATGCCTGTCAACAAGAAACAATGGTAACTTTCTATAAATCATAGTTCACATCTTATGGCAAAAGCTAGTGTGGTTTTGTCTTTAGCTGCATTTGTCTCCTGCCCCTCGCACTGCTGTGCTTAACCTTGTTTGCTATGTATAGACAAACTGATAGCACTATGATGAGAAGGATATTATCATAGGGTTGAATGTACACTGTATGAGATTTTTCTGTTGTCATTAATGTCACTTAATATATAGCACACATGCTCTCTTGCTTCATACTGTTTCCATTGTCTCTTCAAATATGTGAGTTTTAACAACTGATGTTTGGCTTCCTGCCTGGTTTGATCAGTTCATGTCTATAGACTGTTGATGTAGATTGGTAAGTATTCAAATCTAGCATCAGGTCAAAAATTATGAACATTATAATATCTCATTAAATGTTGCTTTGTTAAATTAAGGATACACATGTTATTCCACCAGCAGTACCCTGCTTGGTCCTTTAAGTGATTCACAGTCATTTAAACCCTGTTCATACCTTCACAGCTATTAATGCAAGACATGTCTTCAAGCCAAATAATTAATGAGAGGAAAATTATACAACAGTAGACACATTTTAACAAAATTGCTGAAGCACACTTTGAAGGTAGTAGGTTTAAATACTTAACATTACCATGCATGTTCTGAAGGATGTAAAATTTGCCAAGTAGATGAACGTTATCATGTAGTACCTTTAGTACTCAGTGATGTGATAGAAACATGTACAATTACATAAGGAACATTATACCATGACCCTCCATTAATATTCCAAAATGTGCATGCTGATTGGCCAGCGTGCACGTTGTAAATCGATTTATACTAATGGAAAAAGGTCCGATCACCCAGATTTTTTCCATTAGTATAAGTCTCTTTTAAAACACTGTCTCACTATGTTAAAAGAGTTTAACATAGCGACACAGGTTTAAAAAAAGCAACGGAGATCTATGTTGCTTTTTTTAAAGCTGTCTCACTATGTTAAACTCCTTTAACATAGCGACACAGTGTGTAAAAAGCAATGGAGATCTTGCTTTCTCTGTTGCTTATTTTAAAGCTGTCTCGCTATGTTAAACCCATTTAACATAGCGAGACAGGTTTAATAAAAAAAAAGCAATGGAGAAAGCAAGATCTCCGTTGCTTTTTACTGTTTCGCTATGTTAAATGGGTTTAACATAGCGAGACAGCTTTAAAATAAGCAACGGACTCCGTTGCTTATTTTAAAGCTGTCTCGCTATGTTAAACCCATTTAACATAGTGAAACAGTAAAAAGCAACGGAGATCTTGCTTTCTCCGTTGCTTTTGGCCACAGCTCTGATGTACTGCGCAGGCATGCGCAGTACATCAGAACTGCCGCGGATACCAGACAACTGCGGAAGGGCAGTAAAGAGGCATTATACAATGCCATTATTTAAGAAAAGTAATTATTTCTTTTCTTAAATAATGTCATAGTATAATAGCAATAACCCACTTCTGGGTGTGGGTAATGCAGGATTTACCCATGGTTGTCTTTGTTTGGTCCCTCGGGCTTTGCCCTCGGGACCAAACCACACCAACCGTGGGTAAATCCCGCATTACTCACACCCAGGCGTGGGTTATTGCTATATTACAACATGCCTTAAAAGTGAACAGTCAATAAATATAAGGACAGTAAGTACTATCCAAATTTTGAATGCATTATTGCAATGAACATGACACATGTTTATATGATGACACAGAAAACATTGACATGACTCACATCTATTATGACATGGCTCAGAATCTGAAATGTCTATCTGTCTGCACTCCCTATATGAGCAAAGCCTGGAATGGTGTACCACAGACAACTGCAAATTTCCATTCTATGTTAAAAAAAGATATTATGCATGAGATAATACTTTGACATCATTCATGTATATAAGCTTATCAGGCATGCACTTCAGCAAGCAATATTGACAAAAAAGAGAATAATGCCAGTGACTTGTATTATTGCATTACTTGTGGGTTGTTTAATGGCTTGCTGTAGTCAAGGTATCATTAGTTCACTGTGATGCTGTCTAACTACTGTACACTGTAAATTCTGTTTTCAACACATTTAGACTTATAAATGATGTCGGATGTTGTGGGACCCTTGGTCACATACTTACTCTTGTATTAATACTTGTATTAAGTAGTGTATTTTCATATGTGTGATATGTATGCTTTGTATTTTGATTGCACACTGCACAAACATTACAAAATATTGACAGTGACACACCAGATAGTGAGGATTTGTATACAATGATCCTGAGCTGAAAAGGCAGGAATGCTTAGTTGTCACTCCACTGCTTGACAGCTATGATTATCATTAATCATATACATGGTCAACACACAGTAATGTGAAACAGATATCACTCACACTACCACAATGTCTATGTATGAAATGATATGTGAGTTATTTGTGCAGTATGTAATGAATTGTGCTCAACACATTGCTGTTTTGTGTGCTTGGCAAGACACATTCCTTTTCAATCAAACATGGGATGTACACTACATGTATGTGTTATCTCACAGTTGTAATTAGACTTCTCTTGACTGCTGACACTTGACACAATGCATTCTACCTTGTGTATTTAGTTAGATAGGTGTCTGAATCCAGCAATGACTGACTATTGTGTGTGTGTGAGACTCTAGTGCTAGAGAGGACTGGCTTCATCCATGGATCTGATGTATACACTTCCACTCTGGAGAAACATTTACACTGTGAGAAGTTTGCCCATCGATTTATTTCCCTTTTAGGCCAAACTCCTGCTCTGCAACATGCTGATGAGTTAATCCATTCAAATGTGCAATATCTCACACTTCTAGTCAGACTTCTCCTGTGGTGCTGGCCATTGATATACTGTATTTTAGCTTGTGTACTTAGATCGATAGGTGTTCAAATCCATCAGTGACTGACTAGTATAAGTGTGACTCTAATGCTACATAGAATTGGCTTCAGCCATAGATCTGATGTGTCCACTTTAACTCAGAAGAAAAATTTACACTGGAAGAAGGTTGCTCCATTAATTTCTTTCCCTTTTAGACAAACCATCTACTCTGCAGCACACTGATGATGTAATCCTTTCAAATGTGTTCTGTGTTGCATTTCTTGTAATAATTTGTGGCGCTAAAGACTGGTGCAGTGCTCTTTAGCTTGTGCACTTAAGTAGGCATGTGTTTGAATCTGGAATTCTCTAAATATTTTGAGTGTGTGTTATTACAGTCATAGGGATGCCTGGATTATCCAACACATGCGATGAGACACCTTCACTCAGGCAAGATATTGACAATAGGGGGAGCTTACACTACTCTTTCATTCACTTTTAAGCTACAGTTATTCCTTGTAACACAATGATGATGTCATGCTTTCAGATATGTTCTATCTCACACTTACGGTATGACTTCATCTGTGGTACATGCAGATAATTCACAGTTCTGTAGGTTGTGGACTTAGGCAGCACTGCTCCAACAAAGACCAACATAATGCAAGTGTAGTGACATGAAACACTGTCTTATCCAATATTACAACAAAATCTTTCTAGCTCTTTTAGGTCAAGGATAGGCCTTTCAACACGTTGATAATTCATCCCATTCAAATATGTATTCTGTGACTCTTGTACTAAGTCTTAAGTGGTATATGCAGTTAATACTGGCTTCTATAGCAAATAGACTTAGGCAGGTGTTCAAATTTGATAATGTATATGTAAAAACAATATTGTCAGACAAGAGTAGTTTATCCAGCTGATGGTGGCATGCCTAACTTGTAACTGTGCAGAGAGTAACATGGATAAAGTCTTCCCTAAAAAGAAATTTTAGGGGATACATGACCATTCAGAACATTGCTTAATTCAGACCTTGATGCGTGACCTTTCTGATACCTGTACATTAAAGTTTCCTGCAGTATACACAGGTAATGCACAGCTCTCTAGAAAGTGCAGCTTGCTAGGCAGTGGGGGTGAATTTGGTAATGTATGTCTGTCAGACACGAGTGACCTTCCCATGCAATGGTGATATGGCACACTAGCAGAACCATTATTTTGAGGTCTCAGACTACATCTTATGGGAGTCATAATCATTCCAACATACTACTGATTTAATCCCTTCCAGTGCATGCGTCATGACACATGAGATAGGATTATTTATATGACCCCTACTGTATGTGCTTTCCTTGTCAACTGACTTACATCTCAACTTTCCCTATTATTTATTGAACTTCCCTCATTTGTTACACCATAGCTTTGTCATTCTCATCTCTTATCAATATTTTAGTTTTAAGTCATGCAAATGTGCCCCTAAGTAGACCTTATTACTGCTGTACTTCCCATTAATTATGATAAGGGATGGTTGCACAGCAATCTATATATAACTTCATGTTTCTTGTTAAGCTTCCCTTGCCTCTTAATTATGTATTCCAAGTTGTTCTTGGCTTGTATTGTGCTATCCTTGTGTATTCACTTACCGAGGTTAAGCTTATTTACAACTCAATGTTTATAGTGTGTGCTTGAGCCCACTTGCACCTCAACATGGCTACTAGCAGATGTTCTGGCCTTGAACAGGTGCTGCGTGATGTGTAGGGTCACTTAGCTTCTTGCATATTTGATGAGCAACGCTGCTTGTTGCATAAAGACAGCCTGTTGTGTAGACTTTAGCATGATGTGTACACACTTGTTAATGAATCCTAGTAAAATAAGGGTATTTTAGGTCAAAGCATGTGCTTGATTCCACCATCACAAATGCACATTGTTTTCTGGTCACATCCTCATGAACAAATATGCATGCGGTGCATACCTCTCAACGTCTTACAGCAAGAAATTTGGAAAGGGTCTTATATAAAAGTGGGACAAAGGCCCACAAATAGGGACACGTTTTAAATATTGCTCTTACAAACTTAGAAAGTTGATAGAATAACAGGTCTTGCTTTAGCATGAATTTTCTGAAGGGTATGAAGTCTGAAATTCAAATGTCTGTCATTATTTTCTCACTTCAGTCTTTAATGATTTGCCACTAATTTGCCAGAAAAATCACAATTTTGTGAAAAATGGAATTCAAATATCTGTCATTATTTTCTAACTTCAGTCTTTAATGATTTTCCATTAATTTGCCAGAATATTACAATTTTATGAAAAACGGACCAAAAATATGAGGCAAAAACCTTGACATTCTGCGAAAATATGTACAATTGAGAGGTATAATGTGATGAACAGGTTTTTGGAGCAAGCCTTTTCATAATGTGTACCCAAACCCCTGCTAAATATTATGATCAGCAGAGAATTTGTTATTTCTTTGTGAAAAGAGAACAACTTTGCTTTTTTTACAAAGAAAAAACTTAGTATTCATAAACATGCCTAACGTTACTGCAGATATATAATTTATATAATTTATATATACATTTTTACATGTTTTTTACATATTTATATATTTCATAATTTTAGATCTGGTTGGTTTAAATTTTGAGTTTTGGTTTTCAGATTGACAGTTCACAACTTTTTAATGAAACATTTTATGCACTACCTTTTTAAAACTTGATTAAGGGTGGTATTTTAAAGAAATTAGGGCAGTCATGTGACCCTGCATTCACTATTTAAAATGGACAATGGTCTTACAATGTTTTGTACTCTGAAGAAGCTCGGTAATAACCGAGCGAAAGCGCTTGGTTGATTTACTGTTTGGTCTTGATCTGTGTTATTAAAGGAACTGTTTTAACCTATCTGGTTGGTGATTGCATCATTTGGATATTTGGGTCCTGTTTGCCTTGGATTTATATCTTTCTTGGTTTTGTGTTTGGCTATGTTGGATATTTTGTTACTGCGGATTGGTTTCTGCAAATGAACTTTGGTTCATTATCAATTAACAAAGAAGAAATCATCAGCTTTAGTCACAACTAATTAATAATCCTGCTCATACCAGGAGCAGGATTTGTGGTGAGTGAGAGAAATTTGTAGTTGCATTTATAGTTGCAACTAGGAGTCAGATGAGAAAAACTTATGAGCATCAAAGGTATATACTCCTAAGCATGTGAAATCTAGCACAGTAGGAAAAAGGGATAGCAAGCAGAAGATAAAACATAGGGAAGGTAAGAATAGGAGTGGGGGGTGGGAGAGACCTAACTATTTTTATGAGTCTGGTGCCCTTTTCTTTTTCAAGAAAGGAAGATGAGAAAGGATGTAAGGGAAGGTGAAGGTTTGGTAAGAATGTATGTATCAGCAACAAGGACAAGCAAACAAACACATAACAGACAAAGACAGACAGGGGAGTTGCTGACACACTGACTTAGGTAAAGGACAGTGAAGTCAGACACATACAAACAGAGGAAGTACCATATTGATGGGGAGGACTGGGCAACAAACAGGGGAGGGCATTGACATAAAATGAAGGGGGATGTTGAGATGGAAGATAAGGTAGGTGCAGTCTTCCATATTGCACTGCGTGTGCAATGCCCAGTAAGATATCAGATGTCAACCTGACTACCCACCCCTCTGAACCCTGCCTGAGATGTTACTGGCAAGAGCCCTGCAGTCATGTGACTCTACCAGTTGCAAGAGGAACCTTTTTAGGCTGACAATGTGGACTTCCAGATGCTTGTCCAACATCTCCCCCACCACCTCCATGATCTCCTTGTAGATCACAAACTCACTACCCCTGGCAGTGTCATTACATGAAGCAATGGTGCTGCCAGCCAGGGAAGCACCACCAGGAACAAGAGAGGTGGTCATCTGGCTGTTGCTCACCGCAACCACCTGGGAGGCAGCCCAACATGTACGTTGTGGAGATGGAGGGGTTGGATGGGCTTGCTGGGAAATTGTGAATCCATGCCAAGCCACTGCCATGGCAGCTGCTGTACAAAATTGTAAAATAAATGTAGAGAGATAACATGACAAAATATACAAAAATATTGCTGACAGAAAGGATGGTGATAAAACAAAGGAAGGGAGGGGCCAAAAAATAACTAGCATGCCATCAACATAATGTATAAAACATATGACTAAGGGCATCATATAAATAAATAAACAGTGTGGCATAAACCTACAAATCTTACTAGCTGTGTGTGTGTATGATGTAAAGGTTGCTATGCTGCAATGTGCTATCATAACAGGGTTGTCATAGTTAACTGTCATTACAGTTTTATGGTTATGCCTAATCTGCCTAGAATGTGCTTGGACGTCACTGTGAGTCAGCAATCACTTGGCATTCTATACATATCCTGCGTGTGCACAGGCCTAAAACTGTAACTGTCACACACAGACTACATGAATAACTTATCTACACATTGTGAATACAAAACTGCACTGGGAATACTTGCAAATCTGAATATACTCACAATTTCCTGTGTAAAGTAGATCAGTGCTGCTGTCAGATAACTAATGTAATAATACTGCTTCTCAAAACAATTTTAACTATAGAAAGAAAGAAAGAAAGTAATACATACCCCTGCACCTAGAAAGCCTTTCCATCCTCCTCTGATGTAGAAGATAATTTGTTTGTATGGTCTCTGGACGTGGAGAATAAAATATTACATTCAGTAACATGCCTATAACCCATTCTGTGCTAAGTAGGACAGCTATTTTATATCTGTACACTGGAAGAATGCATACAATGTACCTCAAGTTTCCTTACCCTGATCTCTTCTGCTCAGAAGGCAAGGATTAGACCTCTGCAGGTCACTGTAGTTTTGCCTGAACTGCTCATGCAGGATCTAACAGCTCTGCAAAGACTGCCCAGGCATCCTCAGTTTACTAGGGACCCTCACAAAGTTTTCAAACAGGCAGTCCCTGTGGACTTTGTGTATCAGATATAGGAAGACCACTGGGGTTCCCTACCATACAGTGCCATCAGAAGCCATGGCCATTAAGCAGGTCTCATTCCAGAGAATTGTGACTGAACTATTGTGGTCACAGTCTTGTTTTTTTTCTTTTTTTTTCTTTTTTTTTTTTTTTTGGCACTTGTCACACTTTATAGGGCATCTCAGTAGTGCAACCCGTGACGTGATGCCCACTGTGTAGGAAAAAAATGCTGTTGTGTATGTGTGGCATAAAAGTGTGAAAAATAGCATAAAATCTGCATATTGCATGTGTAATTCTGAAATTTGAAAGCTGATTTGCACTTAGCACTTAGGTTCATAGGTTCATAGGTAGGTATTAGGCTATCGGCCCAAGGGCCTGAGTAAGCCTAGCCAACAAGGTTCCCTGGCTTACACCACCCATGAAAGTTAATTTCCTGTGCCCCTATCGAGCAGAGCCACAGAAGTGATCCCCGGAGTGTATTTCCTATTTCCCATCCACTCATCAAGATTTTTTTTGAAGAGTGCTAATGAGGAACTTTGCTTGACATAGATGGGTAGCTTGTTCCAGAGTATAGGAAGTCTCTGGGACAGGAATCTATCCCGCCAGCATGTCCTGTTTATTGTGGTGAGAAGGTTTAGGTCCCTAGAGCGTGTAGCTCAGAGGGATTGGGATTTCTTAAGGTGTAGCATGTCCAACGGCTCTGGGTTTAACATAGCTTTATATGTTAGGCAGAGATCTCCTCAGAGTAGGCGATATGCTACACAGTAAAGCTGGAGTTTTTTGAGATGGTCAGTGTAGGGCATCTGTTTGAGACCAATAATCCTTTTTGTGAGGTACCTCTGTGGCCTTTCCAGCTGCTGCAGATGTCTTGTGAGATACATTCCAAAAGGGTGTTGCACTCTGTAATGGCTCTAATGAGTTCTGTGTAGAGGGGAACAATGACCTCCTTTTTCCTGGATGAGAACCCTTTTGTGATGAGGTGTGCCATATAGAAGGATTTCCTGACTACTGTGGCAATGTGATTATCAAAGGAGAGACTACTGTCCACTTGGGTCCCAAGGTCTCTTATCACACATTCGGCATTAAGCAGACTGCCGTTTATGAGGTAGTTCATGGGTACAGAGTTTTTATCAAAGGGGATGACAATGCACTTTTTGGCATTGAGCTTGAGGCCATGCCTCTGACACCAGGCATCTGTAGTATGTCCACATTACTTGGGGACTCGACTATGGCTCCTAGTTTGCAGTCATCTGCAAACATCATTAGCTAGAGGCCTTCTGTGTTAGCCTGTACTTCAGAGAAGTAGATACCAAACAGGAGATGTCCCAGGACTGAACCCTGTGGTACTTCACTTGTCACTGGTTTGAAGTCAGATTTGGAGTCTGCAACTTTTACAGTGTGGGTTCTGTCAGTGAGCCAGTTGGCAACCCATCTTGTGATGTAGGGATTTATACCTTGTTTAGTGAGTTTAACTATAATTCCAGAATGGGGAATGGTATTGAAAGCCTTGGCAAGGTCAAGATAGGTTGTGTGAACCACCTTACCCTTGTCTACGGCTTTGGTGACTGCCTCAAAGAAGTCAATCAGGTTCAGAAGGCATGATCTGCCTTTCACAAACCCGAACTTCTATCAACTGAAAATGTACCATGTTGCAAAACATAATTTTTGAGGTAATTGATCTGCCACACATGTTCAATGCAATCCTCATGTAGGCATATGAGACTGATAGAACATCTTAATGCAAAGATGTCCACAGGAAAGTTATATAGAAAAATCAGTTTAGTAATGTTCATGAACTAAGGCCTCATTAGCATATTCCTGTGGCCAAGGGCATCATCATGCTAGGAAGATTATTGGCAGTCAGATGACACAATCTAAGCATACTAAGAACCTGTATTTCTACTGGCCCAGAGGCCCTTATAAGCCTTGCCAATAAATTAGCCCATGTTCTTGTTTGTAAGGTATGCCTGAACCTTTTGTATATTCTCACTTAGCTGCTTTGTCTGCAGCAGATACTGTTTTCTTAACTGGGTAGGCAGTGTGCTATAAGAAAGAAGGTATACCACTTGTAAGTTAAGGTTAAGTCTAGTTATCTCAATCAAAAAGGCTGAAATTGAATGAGCAGTTCAGTATTAAATTTACAAAGCATAGATTCTGGGAATAACATAATGATACTGTGAAAGTTGAGCACAAAATCCATTTCTGAAGTGTTTGGTGTGGGCTGCTCTTATTGTGTGAGTCCAAGCACTGCCTCACTTGCAAAGGCCACAGTACAGGTACACCCTAGTTAGTTTAACTGCAGACCTACACATATTCCTTGTGCAGGCACTTGTAAATAGCAGCCTGATATTTCAGGTGTACATGATCATTAAGGCTTAATATATGTAGTGTGACTGATTATTGTTAGCTACATTGCATATAGTTATGCAATTCCCGCACAAACTGCATAATGTCACTGATCTGAGCAGGGACATCACTTTAGGACAAGAAACACAACATATATTTGTATGGCTTCATGGCGCAACCAGTAGCTGAAACACACAGATGTATCCCACTGAGTGAGGCACCCGTATTGTGACTCAATGTAGTCTGCCCTTATTTAGATTATCTTTATTTCACCATTGATGGTCTGTATCTACACAAATACTTACAAAAGGTGCTTATGCATACAACCTCATGTAATCAAAGACATGTTATACACAAGGCCATTCACAGTAAGTAATCACACAGATAATACTTAAGAGAGTTGCTTGAATGGAAGCCCTTAACCTCTGCTGTCAGCTGCAAGCTGAACGTGTATGTTGGCCACCTTTTTACTTTTGTGGGCTAACAACATCACAAGATTTATGAACAGTTACTCTGGTTATGCAGTTGTGTGTTTTTGTATTATAGGTGACAATGTATCTATATATATATATATATATATATATATATATAACTTCTTCCTGCAACTCTTATCCAAGAAACATCTCTTCCCCTATTTAAAAAAGGCCAGAAAATATACTTTAAAACTAACTGGCTCTGACCCTGCCTAAACCCTGACTAATAAAATCCGACAACTTGGTCTTTCTCTAGCTATTAGGCTATCAGCAAGCATATACTCCACTCATCTGTTGTGTCTTGTCATAATGTACATTTATGCCTGCTGAGTTTATCCTTTCTGTACACTGTAGTGTTTTCCTGTTGTGCTTTAAATTTGTGAAAAGATCTATTTCATATTTTTTCTCGCTCTGTTAACCTTTAGCATATGCCTGTGTGTTCCTACTGTGTAGAACTTTCTGAAACATTGTATCTAAATCCTCTGCTCTCTTGGAATATTATTGTACTATTACTATTATTATTATTATCTTCGTGGAGCTTTTCTTCCCGGGCCTCCACTGAAAATGGACATGTATCCAGTCGGACTATCCCAGTCAACAAATATAAAATAAATATTAAAAAAAAAAAAAAAAAAATATATATATATATATATATATATATATATATATATATATATATATATATATGTGTGTGTGTGTGTGTGTGTGTGTGTGTGTATATTCACGCACACACACATATACATATACATATACCTGCATATATCTATATATATATATATATATATATATATATATATATATATATATATATATATATATATATATATATATATATATATATATATATAAATAGATAGATATATATAGATATAGATATATAGATATATATAGATATATACATATGTGTGTGTGTATAAATATATATTACAGACACACAGCAGCACACAGGACAGTAGAATGAATACAGTTATGTGAAAGAAATGTACTTATACCCATATCTTCACATAAGTTATTATTTCCTTGCACAGTATTGTGTTTGACATATGAAATTCTCATAAATTCAAGCTCTCAATGCAGTGAATGTTAAGTATGTTCAGATATGAATGCCCATGAGAGAATGGTGCTCATGTCACATACATTTCTGCTAAGGCCATTGTTTTCATTCATGCAGTATGTCTTCCTCTAGGCAAGGGCTTCATAGCACCTGTGACCCTTTCAGAAGGAGGAGCTCCATGGATGGGGGTTTCCATGGGATGCCCACACATCTCCTGTGAGTGCACTGAACCTGTCTGTCCAAGATCACTGCAGTATTGATACATCTGGTGAGGCTGTGTCCCAGCACATACAGACACACACACACACACACACACACACACACACACACACACACACACACACACACACGCACACGCACACATGCACACACGCACACACGCACACACGCACACGTCCCCAATAGCTTCTTACATACAAATGCACACACAAACACACACACACACACTTGTGTGCATAGTGCATAGACATAATGACAACACCCAGTCTGAGCCCAGTTTACCTTAGCCCCCTCTCACAAAACGTATGCACACAGCATAAAATTTATATCAGTTATATTTTAATGCACACATTTACCTGTGAATGTTGCTGCTCAATGTGTTCCCCCAACCGTGCAAATGATAATAACAGTGTCATACCTTCTGTATTTTGTTACTTGGGTAGCCTATACCTGAGGTATACTGTAGCCAGTCTGTGCATGAATGAGTATAGCCCAGTTGTAGGTGTGCATGCATCATTTTTAATGCTCAGTACATGCTTTAATCTGGCTGATAGTTATGAGCCAGTCACTGCCTCTTAGTCTGAGCCATGGCATACACTGCCCACCTTGGTTTGACATGGACATCCACTACTGCTACTTTCACCATCATTTCCTCATTATGCTCATCCTCCACTGCCTGGCATGGTGGGGCACGTTTCTCCTGCATGCATGCCCTCTGCTGTGACTGTTTACTCAATATTATGTTATGTAATGTAGCACACACAAGAGATATCTTAGTATGTATGTCAGGGTCATACTTAAGGTCATCACCAGATATACCCAGACAGCAAAACCATGCCTTTAGTGAGTCAAATCCATTCTCAACCAATGATCCAGGTTTGTAAGTGGGCATTGTTGTAACCAATGTTTGCCATGGTCTGTGAATTTCTGAATGGGTGTCATCAACCATGCCTGTAAAGCATATCTAGCATCTCCAAAAGGATAGCACTGGTAAATATTGCCCTGCAAAAACATTGATATACATTGCGTATGTGCCATATGTGACAGTCACAGATACTGTCTAGGTGTCCTGCAGAGTGAATAAATGTGTGTGTGTGTGTGTGTGTGTGTGTGTGTGTGTGTGTGTGTGTGTGTGTGTGTGTGTGTGTGTGTGTGTGTGTGTGTGTGTGAAAGACTGCAAAGAGTTTCAATCAGTTTCAATTTTAAGTACCTGCCACATTTTGACAGTAAAGACAATTGCAATTTATATGCATTTTTTATTTTACATTTTTGCTGCATGCTGGCTATGAATATGATTACACAGCTCTGTAGAGTGTTTTTTCCACATTTCATACAGAAAGACAGTTGCATTATTTTCCAAGTTTTCACATACTTATACAATATTAGTGGAGTTACTTTTCTTTAAACCATTTTGCTGTATTTATTTTTGCAGTTCCTTTTTCATGACTGTCTGTAGAAGCATGTTACTGTGTCCACAGTAAACAGTCAAATGACTCAATCTTTAAGCAGTCTGAAAAGTAGTATTTTAAGACTGCCCAACTTCCTGAATTGTTTATTGCTGTAGCCTGTACATTTGAAAAAAATAGTTTTAAGCACAGTAAAAGCATATCATTTATTCAAAACTGTTCATCTTCTTCCAGCAGAGGTCATTTTAGGAAACTTCCTCTTTGTGAATGATTTCTAAGAGTTATTTTTCAAGAAGTTGTTACATTTTATATCCCTTATAGCAGTAGAAGGAGAAAATGCCCCGGGATTCATGAAGCTCGGCGCAAGGCCAGCGTAAGGGCTGTGCCGGCGGTGCAGGGGATAGCCGGCGTAGTAGCGCCATATGCATATTAATGAGAGTGCACCGCAATCACAGACACGTGCGTAGTGTACGTGAGCGAGCCCAAGTAGGATGCGTCCGGAGGCGTGGCTAAGCCGGCACGCGGTGAGCAACCTAATGTGCTGACTGCCACGGTCCGCCCACAATAGTAATGGCAACAGCCAGGGCCCGTGCAGAATGAAACGCACGTAGAGTATGCAACATAGTACCCGTCCCAACTAAACAGATAAGCAAATACAACCCACGAAGGCTTAAGTGTACCCGTCCAAGGAGCAAAGGATACGCATGACACCGCGTTTGTCCCGCAATGCACCGTCACTGGTTATACTCAAAGAAGGTGTACAGCAGCATGTCAGCGGGCCGCACCGACATAGGAGTAGCGACTAAGGTCACCACCTGTCCCACTTTGCGAGGGGCAGTCCCTCTATGGCCAGTTGTGTCCCGAAAAAAAATATTAAAAATGGCAAATGTGCTAAGAGTGTAGGACATAATGATATCCCGTATTTAATGTAATGGTAGCATGAATTGGTTATTTCTGTAACTGAAATACCTAAATGACACAAGAAACAGAATAAGCAACCAAACTGCCACAACAATAAGCTTTTATTTAGGCAAACAAGTGAAGTTCTATGCTATATAGTGACCGTGTGTATGTGTCGGTCTGTAAACTCAGATGTGAGTCCCAGAAATATCCCACCTTGGCAACTGGAAAAGGTGGCAACCCCAGTAGCGACATGGGCATGGTCACCAGGGATACCAGCTGTCCCAATGTGCCATGGACAGTCCCTCATTGGACAGTTGTGTCCCTGCAAACATCGAAAAAATGGACAATGACCTGAGATTCCCTGCCAAAAATATTCCCGCAATATACATGTAATAGTAGCATAAAACATATAATTTGTATATGAAACACATACATGGCATAAGAAACTGAATAAGGAACCCAAATGCTAACAGAATAAGCGTATATTATGGCAAACAAGTAAAGTCCTGTCAACTCCACTTACTGTGGGTATGTGTTGTCCTGCAAAATCCGATGTTCCCACAAAACATGTCCCACTATGGTCATTGGAAAAGGTGCCAACCATAATGGTCACAAGCAGTAGTGACAGTACATAGCCGGGTAGCTGTGTTGACATAACGACAGGAAGGAACCAAGATACCTTAAACACAGGCAAACATGTGCATAGCAGCATATCCCACACCCAGCAACGTCTCTGTCGCATACACTGGATGGCGTATGTTGAAGTGTAATATCCAGAAGCAGAACCCATGCATTCAGATGTAATACACAATAGCCTCATTGTAGCATGTAAGTCCCACCCATGTACACCTGTGCACCCAAACCTGCTAGCATCCGTGTGCAGCTATACACCTACACACAATGTGCATACCTGAAATGTGGTAAGATGTTTGTGTTAGGCAGTGCCACGCGGGCAAATACGTACCCCACATGTCACCAACCCACCTCAGGTACAGATATGGAAATGGATGCATGTGAATGTGTCTGCAGAATGTGTACATCCCGCATGTGGTATGTACCCGTCGAAACCATATAGGTTTGCATACGACACGGTGCACATAACTGTACACATGTGGACAAGTCGGGTTGTTGAACCACCGCATCGATGATTAGCTATGCAGAGAAGTTGAAGACATATAGCGGAACACGTGCCTACCAAACAGGACGTCCTAACAGGGTGCTACAGGCAAAGAAGGGGAAGGTGGGACATCACATGTGGAGGGTAGCGTGGCCGGACGGCCAAATACACACGGTCAAGGTAAAGGACGGAACAACATGCATATGGTCCGGATGGATGTTGTTAAAAATATATATAGAAACACATATGAAGTGCCAGTTTAGACTCGAAATACTATATAATGCATTGAATTGTACCGTACAATATGGCAGTAGAACTGATCCTGCATGTAATTGGTGAAGCTAAGCTGTAGTGTGATGGAATGCTGACCCTGGCAGTAACCAGTACAGCAGGCTTATGTCTCTCAGCATTAATTATCTGCTGGCTTACAGAACAATAAATGTATGTACATGCATAACATCACCCCTTCCCCTGAGGAGGATGGCCTTGTGAGCTTTATCGAAGATAAGAGTACAACTCCTTACCAGAGAGACAAAGCAACGTATTAAGAAATGAACTGAGTACTGTATCGGAACAGTCCAGGGTCCTTGAAACAGCTACAATCACAGAAGGACACTGTAATTGACCAGGTGCCTTGCAAGGCTGTGTTATTCTCATGGGAAAACATTTTAAAAACACGACCCCAGCACCCACGTATGTATAGACTATTGCGGACCATAGTGATGGAAATGCCCTGTGACCGCCCACGTCAGTGAGGTGGGCAAAAAGCTGATTGTAAACACTATATAAAGAAATTGCTTACTGTATAGAGTCAGACAAAACTCTCATACTTGGACTGTATATTATTTTGCTTGCCTGTGTACACTACTAAAACGTTGTGAACCCGAGCCTCCTGTGTTATTGACTGTCACTTAGAAAAGCCTACTGATAACTACAGTCTGGTTTTAACAACTTCTTTGACATTGTGATCCTTGTAATCTGGAATTCCCTTGGTAAGCTACAGGTCAGAGTGCATGGGTGGTTAGACATCTGCGCAGGAGAATTTGCCTAAATGGTTCTTCTTGAATGAAAAGACCTCCGACTGAATTGTTGTATGTAAAGAGGCTGTCCACTGTCTGATCTGTGGCTGAAAAGCGGAAAACTGGATCCCAAGAAGAAAACGTGCAGCCTTAAACAGGAGGCTCAGGTAAGGAGTGTTTGCCTCTTTGTCTTTATTGTAGATCAGGGACCAGACTACATTGTGTTTCTGTTAACAGTTGTGATAGCGGGTCGAAGACCAATCCAAATAGTGTTAAATCTGAACATAGGTCAGGGGAACACACAGCAGAGTAAATAGTCATTGTAGACACTACAGTGGATACAGGGAAGGAGATACCACGTGGTATGAGAGAAGGGTACGTAACAGTCGTGTAGAGGATATGGGAGATTAGTGAACAAACAGATCATGTGATCCGCGTTTGACGGGTGACGTGAAGTATATGCAATCGCAGAGAGCACATAATGTGAGATATTCATCAAAATGGGGTAATAAATATGACATTTATGGTATATTAGACAAAATATTGTTACTGAAACATTGTAATCTCTGAAAATGTGATGCACATGTTCTAGGGTAACCACCTGTCCCACCCTGTGAGGGACAGTCCTTCTTTGGCCAGTTGTGTCCTGCAAACAAACCGAACAAATGGCAAATGTCTTGATATCTCAGGACAAATATTTCCCAGATATCTTTTTAAATGGTAGCATAAAACACTAATATTGTATCTGGAACAACAAAATATCATAATAAACAGAATAAGCAACTGAAATGCTACAAGAATTGGTAGCTCTCCTGGCAAAAAGTGAAGTCCTGTCCTATGTACTGGCCGTGGGTATGCTTTTACCAGGCAAAGTACACGTTCCGAACACTAATGTCCCACATTGTGCATTTGAAAATGTGGCAGCCCTAAGATGTGCAGGCGACAAAACAGCGACAATTGGGTATCCGTCAAGCACATAGGTGGATTGAGGTAGTGAACCAAAGGGAACAGAACACTACAAATCTTGAAAGCATCATACGTACACAAAGGAGATAATAATACAGTAGTAGCGACAGCCCCCCCCCTCTACCACCTCCGATACCACATCCAGGATATGAAGCGGGAGGGCAGGCTAGTCCCCACGCTATCCTGTGGCAACAGAGGTATCACAACGACCAAATGTAAGAGAAGCTATTGAAACCACATCCCGAACTCGTAACATACCTAGGGACACTCGAGTAAGAAGACAGTCACTAGAACAGAGTGAGGATATCTGTCAATTAATTGAAGTACCGAACCCTCATGCAGGACAGGAAGGCCAGGACCCAACCCCGTAGTGTATAGACCGTGGACACCAGATGATATCTGTAAAGTCACAGAGTGAATTCCCCATCTACAAAGTAAACACTATTCACCATGCAATACCCCTGTATCTTCTGATCGGAAAACAAAGGGGGAATGGCGGATGGTACAGGATTTACAAGCTGTAAATCATGTAATAATACCTAGGGTACCGATGGTGCCAGACCCACACACAATATTGAATGCTATGAACACGCCACAGAAGTATCTTACCGTGGTACATATAAGCTATGCTTCCTTTGCAATACCTATACATCCAGATAGTCCGTATTGCTTTGCATTTACATTCAGGGTAACAGATACAGCCATACCCGGCTATCGCGGTATACTGTGAAAGTACAACGATATTCCCACAGGAGATGGCTAGCTACATTCCGGTGTTTACTACACCGGGGCCAGTCAAGTTCTACTTTATGTGGATGATATTCTGCTTGCGGCCCCTACCCAGCAGCAATGTATGGAAGATACAATAGCATCATTGAGATATTCAGCAGAACAGGAACATAAAGTAAGCAAGCATAAATTGCAACTACAGAGAATACAGGTCAAGTACCTGGGATATGTGGTATCCAAGTAGGGTAGAACATTACATGACGATAGGAAGGTAGCAATTTCACAAGCACCCAAGCCAACTACCAAGAAGGGAATGAAGTCCTTTCTGTGCCGACTAACATTTGTCAAAGCTGGTTACCAAACAATGCTTCTGAATCTGCTGTATTGTCTGCCTTAATCTTTAATACACCTATGGCAGCACAACACATACTACACTGGCTTACAGTAGCAGAAACAACTGTCTGCAGATTAAAACGATTGATAGCTTCAACATCTGTATCAGGTCTCCCGAATAATCATAACACCCTTTTTAAATGTAGATTTTCGGAGTTGGTCATCTTTTGCAAAGAGGGAAATAAACAACCTACTGCTTTCCCCTTTGCGTTGGGCATTGGTCACCCATTGGTGGATTTTTTAACCCGGGTACAAAAAACCCCCCCCCCCCCTTAAAACCCCCCTCCCCCCCTTAATCAAAAAAGCCCCCAAAGCCCCCGACACCTGTGTATGGCACACCCACAGTTGCCTATAGAAATGGATGAAATAACTACACACAGACATGATATATCACTGATATACCCTTTT